>NC_053495.1:27534128-27761628 GCF_905171775.1 Rana temporaria | reverse complement strand
GCAGTCATCGTGCTAACAAGGAGCATGCCAATAGGAGTAGAGAGCAGAAATATTACCTCATCAGTCTGCTGCTTCTCTTTTCACTGTCCAGTCACAGGCTGTGTGGAGGGGAGAAGAGTTGCAAGTGTAATTCAGGAACACAATTCTGGGCCAGATCCTCAAAAGAGATACGCAGGCGGCTCTGCTGTTCCGCCTGCGTATCCCTGTTTCTATCTTTGGAACTGATCCACAGAATCAGTTTCCAAGAGATAGACAGAAGATCCGGCAGGTGTAATAGTTTTACACTGCCGGATCTTAAGATGCAGTACCGCGACCGCCGCTGTGGGCATTCATCGTCGAAATTACGCGTCGGGTATGCTAATGAGGAGTTACGTCGATCCTCAAAGCTTTTTCGCGTTCGCTACGTCGCCGCTACGTTAGTTTCCTGTCGCTTAGTTACACTTTTGTAAAGCAGCCCTACTTTTACACAGCAGGCGTACTGCTGTGTAAAGTAAGCCGTCCTTACCGCGTCGAATTTTTAAATTTTACGTCGATTGCGTAAGCCGTACGGGAATACGGAAATACGCTACGCGCCGATCAAAAAATGACGTCACGTCGCGCAAAGCACGTCGGGAAATTTGCGTCACAAGCATGCGCAGTACGTCCGGCGCGTGAGCGCGCCTAATTTAAATGGGACTCGCCCCATTAGATTAGGAACGCCTTGCGCCAGACGGATTTGAGTTACACCGCCGCAAATTTCCAGGTAAGTGTGTTGTGGATCGATACCTAACTTAGGAAATTTGCGGCAGTGTAACTTAAATCTGTTAAGTTACGTTGCGCTGCGGGGCTGTGGATCTGGCCCTCTGTCTTTTATCCTGCTGTTCCATGTGGCAGTCTAAAACAGAAATAGCAATCATTTGGGAGGTAAAATAGCTCCCATATATGTATTTTCTGTGTATAAAGCTGTTTTCCCAGAGCTCTCTTTATCCGTCCAGTTGTATGTATTATCTTCCACAATTATAAGGATTTATTGACCCAGGTCTGCAGCTCCAGGGGGGACGGGGACGTGTTTCTCCCCCTCTGGGATCCTTTATTATTCTTGTTTTTCGATTGTGAATAAAGTAATTTTGCCTTTGAGGCTAAATTGGCTGTTGCTACGTTTTATAAAGGGTTGCTTGGTTTGCAGTTTGAATTGCATTGTTTGTTTCAATAGGAGTCACATCTCTGTTATTATATAGCAGTGCATGTCTTCTCTCTCTATCATTACAATCAATAATATAGAGTGCGAGTGTCTCTACTATAATAATGGTGTATTGGATGGAAATTTTCCAAAGTGAAATTTCAAAGTGACTGTCCTTGTGGCCTCTGTAACTGACGTGGGATGATCAGAGCTATAAAAACAGAGAGGACAGATTACTCCGGGAGCAGAATCTTTAGTAACTAAATTTTATTCACAATGGGCCAGATTCACAGAAGAGATACGACGGCGTATCTCTGATACGCCGTCGTATCTCTGATACGCCGTCGTATATCTCAGAGTATCTATGCAACTGATTCATAGAATCAGTTACGCATAGATAGCCCTAAGATCCGACAGGTGTAATTGACTTACACCGTCGGATCTTAGGATGCAGTACCTCGGCCGCCGCTGGGTGGAGTTTGCGTCGTTTTCCTGCGTCGGGTATGCTAATGAGTAGTGTTGCTCACGAATATTCGTATTGTGAATATTCGGCTCGAAAATGGCATATTCGAGTATTCGCGAATATCTCGAATTTCGCTGTCAATATTCGCTATTCAGAATATTCGGATTTTTTCAATTTTATTTTTAGAACAGATCACATAGTGATCTCCATCGACGTCTAAAAGCATTGCTGGTATGATTAGAGACCTTGGGCCGAGTAGCTGAAGCGATCATTTTATATTGCTGAATATTCGCAATGCGAATATTCGGCAATAGGAATATTGCGCGATTATTTTCTCCGCCCTTCTTTTGCATCAGAGCCAATCAGAGTTCTCCTACCACAGTTGTCGAAATTCCGCAATAAATATCGCATTCGCATTTTGCGAAATTTCGATAAAATATCACGAATATTCTGAGCCAATCAGAGGGCTCCTACCGCAGTTGTCGAAATTCCGCAATAAATATCGCATTCGCATTTTGCGGAATTTCGATAAAATATCACGAATATTCTGAGCCAATCAGAGTGCTCCTACCGCAGTTGTCGAAATTTCGCAATTATTTTCGCATTCGCAATAGCGAAATTTCGCAAACATTTCATTTCGATAAAATATCACGAATATTCGAATTTAGCGAATATTTCTCGAATATTCGGCTATATATTCGTGATATATCGCAAAATCGAATATGGCGTATTCTGCTCAACACTACTAATGAGCATTTATGGCGATCCACGACGATTTTCGCGTTCGTTACGTCGTCGCTAGTAATTTTTTACCGTCGCAAATTTACACCTGCTTTAACATGCCTTAACTTTAGTCAAGCCATGTTAAAGTATGGCCGTCATTCCCGGGTCGAATTTCTAATTTTTTTTGTTTTGGCGTAAGACAACTAGCGCCCAGAGGCGATTCAGTTCGCATGTGCCGCGCTTTATACGTTTTTCATTCATTCATTCATTCAAGACTTCCGGGAATACGAATGGACGCTACGCACGTCGCCGTTCTAAAAAATGACGTCACATCGCGCAAAGCACGGCGGGAATTTCTAAACTGAGCATGCGCAGTACGTCCGGTGCGGAAGCGCGCCTAATTTAAATGGTACACGCCCCATTTGAATTGGGCGGGCTTGCGCCGGACGTGTTTACAATACACCGCCGCAAGTTTACAGGTAAGTGCTTTGTGGATCAGGCACTTACACTGAAAACTTGCGGCGGTGTAACGTAAATGGGTTACGTTGCGCCGCCGCAAATGTACGAGAATCTGGCCCTATATCCTTAAATTTAGAGCTCCTCTTTAGTAAATATGAATGTGATCACTGAGTCACTGCTAAATTAAGAAGAATCTGGGAAGTCCTCACAATGAAGCCGTCCGGTATCTTAACCACTTCAGCCCCGGAGAATATGGCAGCCAAATGATAGGGCCATTTTTTGCAATTCGGCACTGCATCGCTTTAACAGACTATTGCATGGTCGTGTGACTGTAGTGTAGTGTAGAGTAGTATAGTGTAGTGTAGAGTAGTGTAGTGTGTAGTGTAGAGTAGTGCAGGGTAATGTAGAGTAGTATAGTGTAGTGTAGTGTAGAGTAGTACAGTGTAGTGTAGAATAGTGTAGTGTACCCACACCAAATTTACGTCCTTTTCCCCCACAAATAGAGCTTTCTTTTGGTGGTATTTGATCACCTCTGCGGTTTTTATTTTTTGCGCTATAAACAAAAATAGAGCGACAATTTTGAAAAAAAAGCTTTATTTTTTCCTTTTTTACTATAATAAATATCCCCACAAAAAAATATAAAAAAATGTCTTTCTCAATTTAGGCCGATGCGTATTCTTCTACATATTTTTTGGTGAAAAAAATCGCAATTAGCGTATATTTATTGGTTTACGCAAAAGTTATAGTCCGGGATTCACGTAGAGCGGCGCACCTTTATACCGGCGTAGCGCATCTCATATGCGCTACGCCAACGTAAATCAGTGAGGCAAGAACAGTATTCACAAAGCACTCGCTCCCAACGTTGCGCCGGCGTAACGTAAATTGGCCGGCGTAAACCCGCCTAATTTAATGTAGGAAGGAAGTGGGCGCGATCCATTTAAATGAACCGTGACCCCATGCAAATAAATGGGCGAACGAACGTCGCATGCGCCGTCCCGTGGACGCTTCCCAGTGCGCATGTTTAGAATCACGTCGGACCTAACGCCTAAGATATGTCGAATCACTGAACGTAACCTACGCCCAGCCCTATTCATGTAGTCCTACGTAAACAACGTAAAATACGACGGCTGTTCCGTCGTCCATACCTTTGCATGGAATACGCCCCCTATAGGTGGAATAACTTTACGCCGGACGTACGCCTTACCTAAACAGCGTATACTACTGCGACGGGCGCAAGTACGTTCGTGAATCGGCGTAATCTCGGTCATTTGCATATTCGACACGTAAATCAATGGAAGTGCCCCTTGCGGCCAGTGTAAATATGCGCCCAGGCTCCGACGGCGTAGGAAACTTACGTCGGTCGGATGAAGCCACATTTCAGGCGTATCTTGCATTAGGAATCAGGCGCATAGATACGACGGCGCATCTGTGCACTTACGCGGCGTATATAAAGATATGTCGGCGTAAGTGCTTTAAGAATCCGGGCCATAGCGTCTACAAAATAGGATAGTTTTATGTCATTTTTATTAATATTTTTCTTTTCACTAGTAATGGCGGCAATCTGCGATTTGTATCATGACTGCGACATTATGGAGAAACGCATCGGACACTTTTGACACTATTTTAGGACCATTGTCATTTATACAGCGATCAGTGCTATAAAAATGCACTGATTACTTTAAAAATGACACTGGCAGGGAAGGGGTTAAACACTAGGGGACGATGAATGGGGTTATGTGTGTCCTAGGGAGGGATTATAACTGTGTGGGGGATGGGCTACATGTGACACGACACTGATCACTGCTCCCGATCACAGGGAGCAGTAGATCAGTGTCCTGTCACTAGGCAGAACAGGGAAATGCTTTATTTACATAGGCATCTCCCAGTTCTGCCGCTCCGTGACACGATCGCAGGACACCGGCGGACATCGAGTCCACAGGTCCTGCGGGCATGGTCACGGAGTTTGCGGCAGGGGTGCAATTTGCAATTTAAAAGCAATGTACAGGTACGTTGCTTTGCGCAGCTGTGCCATTCTGACGACGTATAAGTACAGGTAGCAGTCGGGAAGCGGTAAAGCTAGCTCTAGGACCTTCAGTAATTTTTTTTAACTTTCCATCTATTAAATCTTCTGCCCTTGTTGTTATTTTAACTTTGGATAGTAAAGCATTATTTTTTTTGCCGGTAACCTTATACAGACCACTTCCTGTTTCTTGACTGGTCATTAGCCTGGGCTTATGACATCATGTACAGGACCGGCGCTAGCGCAAGGCAACATGGGCACTTGCCTTACGGCGCCAGGGAACAGGGTGGAGAAATTGACCGGTCCGTGACAGTCGTCCGATCATCGAGATATAGTCGCTGTGGGCGGCATCTGAAGGATGAGTCCCCGCAGCGGCGCTGACCTGTGCAATCACTCTGTCTCAGTGTGTGATAGTCTTACTGTCTCAGCCTTGGCTACGCGGCCTACACGGCGCCTACGTCCTACGTCAGTGAGTGACGTAAGTGGCCCCGCCCCTGGTTCCCCTGGCCGCTCAGCCACATGATGTGAAGGAGCGAGGGATTCAGGAGGGCGGAGCAACAGATGGACCGGACCCGCACCAGCAGGCAGTGCAGCCTGCGGCGTCATCCTGGAGGCGACCTGATGAGGGCCTTGGGACGGGAGCCGCCCGGTGCACAGATTGGTGTTCAGAAACAGGTAAGGGGGACCAAAATGTTTTAAAGTTTCCTGTTTAAAAAAAAAAAAATGCACTTTACAAAACCTCAAATAGTTTGTTTGCTATCTTTCTCTGTAAAAGATAAACAAGTTAAACAATCACTTTAAGCATCATAACCATTAAAGCTTAATGGAGCACATATATAATGTATGGTGTGTGTGTGCGCGCGTCGTGCGTGCCGGGGGGACGGCAAAATGCACCTTCGCCTGAGTTGGCAAAAATCCTTGCACCGGCCCAGATCATGCACAGCTCTCTCTCACTCCTGTGAGGGTTTGCCAAGAAGGGAGGGGGATAAGTCATAAGAGGGCCAATGAGAGCTACAGGGCTGCAGCGCTGGAGGTGTGTCTCTGTAAATTCAGGAAGTGTACAGGCTGCAGCTTCAGCTGCCCACAGTTAAAATGGCTGCAGCCAGACTCAGTGGAGGGAGATTTATGCAGCATATTTGGCAAGTACAGAATCACAGTATATATAAAATAATATGCAAAGTAGTTGGAGAGAAGCTTCAGAATGGCAAAGATGTTTTCATTACAAATTATGTGAGCAGATGGCAAATGGGTTAAGGATAATTCCTTTCAGCAGGGTGAAACAACTGATGCAAAGAGTAGGGTGACCAGACATCCCCGGTTTCAGGGGACAGTCCCCGGATTGAGGGGACAGTCCCCGGACCAAGTTTGTCCCTGATTTTGTCCCCGGATTGGATTTGAACAGGGACTGGGGCAATTTCAAAGACAGTCAGTGCAGAATAAAAAACAAATTTGAATTACACCCCTCCACTCCACCGCTCCTACTAACTTAGGGGGTGTATTTTTTCCATTATCTGTGCCCTTTTCTGATGATCATGTGCTGGTCGGAGTGGAGGGAATATTTCTTCAGTTTCGGGAGCATGCCTATTCCGCTCCACTTCTGTTTTTCTGCCTTGGCTCAAGTCCCGGCCAGCCGCCTGCCTATCTCCTTGCCTTCCCTGGCAGAGTGATCTTCCTCCGCTCCCCATCCAGTAGTAGCCGGGGCCCGAAGAGTAAGACTTGAGAGGCTGTGAGGCGGGCGGCGACGGGCAGAGAGTCACTGATTGCTGCCATTACTAGTAAAAAAAAAATATGTCCCCTGATTTAATTTAAAAAATGTGGTCACCTTAGCAAAGGGGGTCCCCTCACATGCCTTGATGACATGAGCAAAGTAAAGCTGTCTGCATGCAGTGTCTCTGTGTATCTCTATGATGGGCAAGTGCTTGCTCACCAGTCCTGCGACCAAGGCCCAAAGGAGATGTCCTGGCAGGCAGGCTCTTCTGGTTGCCTGACTGGCTACCTCACAACCGGAATGCCTCCAGCTTTCAGGGATGCCTGAAGATGCCACAGGGTCCTCTCTCTGGTGGGATGTCCGTGACCAGCCATGGATCTGAGGCAGGAAATGGGCTCACCGACCCTGGATGGCAGCACCTCTCCCTTTTCTCCCTTTTAGGATGCATTAAGGTGAGAAAACACAAGGGTTTACAACCCCTTTAACCCTTTGATCGGCCCTGATGTTTACCCCTTCCCCGCCAGTGTCATTTATACAGTGACAGTACATTTTTTAGCACTGATCGCTGTATTGGTGTCACTGGTCACCAAAAAGTGTCACTTAGTGTGAGATTTGTCTGCCGCAATGTCGCAGTCCCGCTAAAAATTGCTGATCGCCGCCATTACTAGTAAAAACAATAAAAAACAATAAAAAGTCCATACAAATATCCCATAGTTTGTAAACGCTATAGCTTTTGCACAAACCAATCAATATTCGCTTCATAGGACATGTAGCAGAATACATATTGTCCTAAACTGATGAAGATATTTGATTTTTTACATTTTTCTCTTGGATTTTTTTTTATAGCAAAAAGTAAAAACATATTATATTTTTTTTCAAAATTGTCGATATTTTTTGTTTATAGCGCAAAACATAAAAACTGCAGAAGTGATCAAATACTGCCAGAAGAAAGCTCTATTTGTGAGATAAAAAGGACATCAATCTTATTTGGGTACAACGTCGCACAATTGTCAGTTAAAGTAACGTAAAGTAAAGTAACGTAAAGTAAAGTAAAGTAATGTAAAGTAATGTTAAAGTGAGGGTTTACCCAAAAATAATTGTTTAACATTACATTCAGCCGAGTTGTCCTAATGACAATCGGCTGTTTTTTTTTTTTTTTCGTACATACCGTATTTCACCGCCGCTTCCGGGTATGTCTTCTGCGGGACTTGGCGTTCCTATCTGATTGACAGGCTTCCGACCATCGCATACAGCGCATCACGAGTTGCCGAAAGAAGCCAAACGTCGGTGCGGCACTATACGTCGCCTGCGCACCGACGTTCGGCTTCTTTCGGCAACTCGTGGCACGTAGTATGCGACGGTCGGAAGCCTGTCAATCAGATAGGAACGCCCAGTCCCGCAGAAGACATACCCGGAAGCGGCGGTGAAAATACGGTATGTACGAAAAAAAAAAAACAGCCGATTGTCATTAGGACAACTCGGCTGAATGTAATGTTAAAAATTTATTTTTTGGGTGAACCTCCACTTTAAAGTAACGCAGTGCGGTATCGGAAAAAATGGCCTGGTCAGGAAGGGGGTAAAACCTTCTGGGGCTGAAGTGGTTAACCACGTCCCGCCCGGCCTATAGCAGAATGACGGCCGGGAGGTGGTTCAGTTATCCTGATTTGATGACACATGACGTCCAGCAGGATAAAATCCGTCGTGCGCCCGTGGGGGTGCGCATTGCGGCGATCGGTGTTGCGGTGTGTCAGTCTGTCACACCGCTACACCGATCTCAGTAAAGAGCCTCCGACGGAGGCTTTTTACCACACGATCAGCCGTGTCCAATCACGGTCGATCACAATGTAAACAGGGAGAGCTGTGTCTGACAGATGCTTGTAGAGGAAAGACGATCGGCGGCTCTCCTGACAGGTCGGATGCCCACCCAGGACCACCAGGATGCTGCCAAGACCACCAAGGAATGCCACAACACTGGACCACTAGGTATGCCACCCTAGACCACCATGAAAATTCCAATCAGTGCCCAGGCAGCTGCCAATCAGTGCCCATCCAAAATGCCTGCCAGTGCCATTAGTGATGCCTATCAGTGCCATTTACAGTACCTGCCGCCGAGAATGTGTTTTTAGCACAACAGCATCGCGCTGATTCTCGGCGACAGGGTGCCGACATCTCGCACTCGCTGGAATAGTAAAAGCACATTCCAGCGAGTGCGTCATAGAAGCGACGGGGATCCGACTTGGTGGGGAGTTCCCTCTCAGGATTCATACCAAACGCCGCACCTAGAATTGGCGGGAATCCAAGTCGGATCTCCCGTCGCTTCTATGATGGCTTTGTCTCCATCGCGGCAAGCCAGCTCGGCGCTGGCTCCCGCGATGGGGCTCATAGGTGGTCAATCTCGCCGAGAAAAGGAGCAAGATTGACACAATATCGCGGTCACCCACTGTATCAGTGCTGCATATCAGTGCCCACCAGTGCCCAGATGTGCTGCCTATCAGTGGCCATCAGTGCCCAGCAGTGCTGCCTATCAGGGCCACTCATAAGTACCCATCAGTGCAGCCTGCCGGTGCCGCCTATCAGTGCCCATCAGTGCCACCCATGAGTGTCCATTAGTGCCACCTATTAATGCCCATTAGTGCTGCATATCAGTGCCACCCATCAGTGCTGCATATCAGTGCCACCCATCAGTGCCGCCTACCAGTGCCCATCAGTGCTGCCTATCATTGCCCGTCAGTGCCACTTTATCAGTGCCCGTCAGTGACGCCTTATGAGTGCCCATCAGTGAAGGAGAAACGTACTTATTTACAAAATGTTATAACTTTTTCTTTCCAAATTTGCGGTTTATTTTTAATTGTTTAGCAAAAAATAAAAACCGCAGAGGTGATCAAATACCACCAAAAGAAAGCTCTATTTGTGGGAACAAAATGATAACAATTCTGTTTGGGTACAGTGTAGCATGACCGCGCAATTGTCATTTAAACAGCGACAGCGCTGAAAGCTGAATATTGGCCTGGGCAGGAAGGGGGGGCAAGTGCCTGGTATTGAAGTGGTTAAGTAAGAGTTTGCACTATTTGTAGATAAGGTGATTTTTTTTTTGACTTGCAGTAAAACAGGGAGAAGACATTTATCTGAGCTCTGCTGAGGAGAGAGCATTTAACATCTGAGGATTGTTCCTCACTGACTTGAAAGGCAAAGCAATGGACTTGTCAGTGTTTGAAAGCAGAGCAGAGTGTCCAAGGAATTGGGCTGGCAGCTTGATATCTAATCCCTACGTGTTTCCTCCTTCACTGCATGACCTTTTTCTAGCGCATTCAGCATAATAATCCTCATCTCTCTTCTTATGAAGAACGCTCGCAAAAAACGCTGAGACAATTCGGTATTTCTCTGCAGCGCAATTGATAACAATTTATAATTAAAATGGCTAACCAGAATAATGGCTTATTGTCGCTAAATGTCATCGTCACACCAGGAAAGGACGCGGTGTAAGTAATAATGAAAACAAATTCCTCCAACGATGACAATAAACAACAAGTGTTTACTGTTGTAGGGCTTTGTTATTGCTTTTCTGCTCTGTTTTTTTGCATAAGTTACTAATGAACGATTTAATGAACAGGCAGAGACACACATGCCCAGATAAAATTTAAAGGAAAACTTTTATTAATACATTTTTTTAAAGCATATTAGCCACTTCAGCCCTGGAAGAATTCACCCCCTTCCTGACCAGAACACTTTTTGCGATTCGGCACTGCGTTGCTTTAAAGCGGGAGTTCACTCGAAAAACATTTTTTAACATTAGATTCATGCTCATTTTGTCTAGGGGAATCAGGTGTTTTTTTTTAAATCGAAGCCGTACTTACCGTTTTAGAGATAGATCTTCTCCGCCGCTTCCGGGTATGGTCTTCGGGACTGGGCGTTCCTATTTGATTGACAGGCTTCCGACGGTCGCATACATCGCGGCACGAGTAGCCGAAAGAAGCCGAACGGCTCTATACGGCACCTGCGCACCGACGTTCGGCTACTTTCGGAAAATCGTGACGCGATGTATGCGACCGTCGGAAGCCTGTCAATCAAATAGGAACGCCCAGTCCCGCAGCCCATACCCGGTAGCGGCGAAGAAGATCGCTCTCTAAAATGGTAAGTACTGCTTCGATTTAAAAAAAACACCCCTGATCTCCCACTTGGCCTGTCACTCAACCACAGACAGAAGACAGAGCAGGCCGAGTGGCTGTATAGAGTGTGGCCACGGCGGCCGCTCTGTCTTCTGAGTGACTGGTGGATGCATACATGAATGTCAGTCAATTGGCACTGGTAAGGCTGCATTTCATAGGCATTGGTCAGGCTTAATTTTATGGGCATTGGTCAGGCTGCATTTTATGGGCATTGGTCAGGCTGCATTTTATGGGCTCAGGTCAAGCTGTATTTTATTGGCACTGGTCAGGCTGCATTTTATGGGCACCGGTCAGGCTGCATTTAATTGGCACTGGCCATGCTGCATTTATGGGCACTGGTCAGGCTGCATTTTATGGGCACTGGTCAGGCTGCATTTTATGGGCACTGGCCATGCTGCATTTTATGGGCACTGATCAGGCTGCATTTTATGGACACAGGTCAGGCTGCATTTAATTGGCACTGGTCAGGCTGCATTTTATGGGCACAGGTCAGGCTGTATTTATTTGGCACTGGTAAGGCTTCATGTAATTGGCACAGGTCAGGCTGCATTTCATGGGCACTGGCAAATATTTTAGTATGCCATTTGGTTCAGAATATTTTTTTTTCTTGTTTTCCTCCTCTAGAACCTGGGTGCGTCTTATGGAGCGAAAAATACGGTAATCTGCTCTCTAGAGTAACCAAATAATGGAAGAGCAAGCTAATAAAAAATGTGTAAGTCCCCAAAAACGCATTGCAGTAATAATTAAAAATTAGCTTATTTTAATTTCCTTTTAAAGCTCAGATTTCCGCTTTGCAATAAAATCAAAATCAAATTTAAATATAAAAAAAAATGGGAAATGGAGTGTAATGTTTACATTGTACAGAGGGAGCTTTTAGTAATGATTGAATCAGCAATTTGCCTCAATATTTGCATGCAGATCTTTCTTATGCGCAAAAGACCATTCGATCACAAATCAAAGTAAGTGTAATACAACATTTTTAATTTTACACAATTCACTAAGGGCTCATTCACACTTGCAGCAGCCCTATGGTGGCAGGCGGCTGGGAAACAATATCTCATCTCCTTACCACCTTTTTTAACCACTTCAGCTTCGGAAGATTTTACCCTTTTTTTGCTATACTTTTTTTACTTTAACTGGCAATTGCCCGGTCATGCAACGCTGTACGCAAATTATTATTATTTTTTCACATATATAGAGCTTTCCTAATACATTTATGCCAAAATGCATTCTGCTTCATGTCTTTGGTAAAATCCCAATAAGTGTATATTGATTGGTTTGCATGAAAGTTATAGGTCTACAAATAATGTTTATATTATACTGGAAATTTTGCCCTGCGCCCCCGCAAATTTGCTCCGCTGCCCTCGATTCACGGAGCAGTAGCTCCGTAATTGCGATGGGCGCGCCGGAAAATGCCCGGCGCTAGAGCACGCAATTTAAATGATCCCGTAGGGGGCGGGAATCATTTAAATTTGGCGCGCTTCCCGCGACGAGCGTAGAGCGCATGCTCCGTCGGGAAACTTTCCCGACGTGCATTGCAGCAAATGACGTCGCAAGGACGTCATTTGCTTCTGAGTGAACGTGAATGGCGTCCAGCGCCATTCACGAATCACTTACGCAAAACGACGTAACATTCAAATATCGCGACGCGGTGGGAACGGACGGGTATCCTTTAGCATTGGCTGCCCCTACTATTAGAAGTGGCAGCCTTACGCTAAACACGCCGTACGGAAACAACGTAACTTGCGTACGCAGGGCTCGCGCAACATTGTGAATCGGTGTTAGTATGCAATTTGCATACTATACACTGAGCACAATGGGAGCGCCCCCTAGCGGGCATCGCAAGAATGCAGCCTAAAATATGCGTGGCATAAGAGCCTTATGCCACACAGATTTTAGGCTGCAGTCGACGTTACGATGTTCCTGAATCAGGAGCATTCGTAACGCCGGAGCAAGTAAGCAATTGCGCTGTGTAACCTATGGTTACACAGGAGCAATTGCTACTTGAATCCGGGCCACTGACATCAACAGTGACACTAATACAGTGATCTAGGGGCGGCTGGTGGATGATTGATCGGCTGGTAAGGGGACACATTGCATAGTGCTCCGCTCAGGCTGGCCGTGCGTTTCATGGTGCTGACATCACTTCTGGTTTATCTTTGGCACAGGGAAAACCGGAAGTGATGTCGTAGGGCACCACCCATGTCCTAGGGCGGTGCAAAGAATCAAAGCACCCGGCCATAGGGCAGAAGTTGCCCATGGGCCCCCTATGGACGGGCGGTCACTGCAGTGATCAGTGATAATACTATACACTGTCCATATACTAACAAGTGTAATGTGTGTAGTAATATGTGCTTTTACTACTAGATGTGGCTCAGCCACATCCATGCTCCCATGTACAGAGCCCTGTGTTGTTAAAGGAGTTGTAAAGGCAGAAGGTTTTTATATCTTAAAAACATGATGCGTGAAGTCACTGCGCGTGAGCATTGGGGGACGGGGAGCTTTAATTTTTTTATTATTATTTATTTTATTACTTCTTGATTTCTTTCCCTCGACAAACAATATTCGATCAGTTTTTTTTCTAGAAATAAGCCGTCACAGGTCTAATTTTTAGAGATCTGGGGTCAATAAGACCCCATATCTCTCCTCTACAATGTTAAGTATTAGATCATAAAAACAAAAACAAAACACATTGATCTAGTTGCTTTTTAAAAAATGGCCTTGTTTACATTGGGCTGGAACCAGAATAACGTCGCTCCGGCCATTCTAGACCAGGTGTCAGTAACCTGTAGATCGCAATCTACTGTAGATCAAGGCCAGGAGACTGGTAGATCGTGGTCCAGACTGCTGACCCGCCATCCCAGAGCATTAAACAGAGTTGCAATGTAGAGGGAATACCTGTAAAGTTGGAGCTGTAGTATGGAGCAAGAGTCGCACAAGCCAATGCCCTTCTGTGTAGTACTGTCTCCTGTCCCATGTGGAGTGATGCCAACTGCACCCCACCAGCTAGAGTTCTCCAGAGAGGTGCCAGCAGCAGGAAAGAAGAGATCTCCAGGTCAGTGTGAAGAAATACACTGGGTATAATAGTATTAGGCTGCTTTCACATTAATACGCTGTGGTTTACCCACACCACAGGTGCAGTGTACCTGCAGCTTTCCTGTGGGTTTGCTACACTTATCCATAGCTTGGTGATCTTTGACTACTCCCAGGTTGTTCAGGTAGATCTCCCCCTCTTTAAGGTTGCCTACCCCTATCCTACACCATAGACATGAGCAGAGGTCATTGTTCTCTGTTACCCATAGCTCCCAACTGTCCCTGATTTTGAGGGACTGTCTCTGATTTGGAACAAAGTCCCTCTGTTCTCGAATGTCCCTCGTTTTGGTCCGATCTATATAATTGTATATAAAATGCACTTTTTATCTTTTAAAAAGTGTTGCCCAGTGCTAAACCCTCCATCCAATTTCTACATTGCTGCATTTCTAAATTCCATTAGCCAGTATAAAGGAAAAGTGGTGGCATAAAAAGCACTTGTGGGTTCACTTTAAGGGGGCGGGACAGGGGTGTGTCCTATGCCTACCTACTTTTGATAATATGTGTCCTTCGTTCCCATCTCGAAAAGTTGGGAGGTATACCGTTACCAGCAGCCGCAATCATCGGATTCTAATCAATTATAGTGGTTCCAGTGGCAGATTTACTGCTGGAACACTTTTAGAAGCGGCAGGAGGCGTCACCCCTCCTGCTGCTTCCCGGTGGTTCCCTGGCTGGTCAGGAAGCCCAAGAACCACCGGGAAAACGAAAACAGCAGCCAGGACCACTTTTATCAGTTAAAGAATTACTAGCTGAAAAGCTACAGAGGTTAAGGCATATTGCTACAGCCATTAACCCCAGTATTCCGAACGAGGATGTCAATTGTCAATGGCCCGGTCGGCAAGTAATTAAGCAAAACTGAACTCTAGAAGTTGTGGCCAAATAAGTCAAGCAGAGAGCAAAGGACTATTCAAAAGTATTACTTGTGGTCTCCAGCTAGTGATCTTCTCTCCACAACTGACTTACCACACGTTGTTCTGCACTGCATCTGTGTAGGTTCAGTCATCTTAATAGAGGAAGAGCCTCAAGCACGGAGAACAGTAGGCAGCACAGTAGCAGCATCATTAAACCTCTCTCCAAATCTCCTGATACTAGTTAGAGGCAACAGTGCTTTAGATCTCAAACAGAAGATATATAGCTATAAGACTATAGGAGTGCCTGTATACTACAGTCCTTACATACTAAGAGGTGCACCATTATTTTCAGGAGGCATTCCAGGCAAAATATACATTTAATATTTCTAGACATGGGCCATTTTAAAGAAAACTTTTTCGGGATAATAGTAAGGAGATTTCTAGACATGGAACATTTTAAATAAAACCAGTTCATAAGGAGATCCTACAATGTTCATGAGCAGTTTTAAATCTGGTTACCACTTTATTTTTGCCTTCCTTTTGACTTCAATGTATTTTGCCAGATTGGCAACATTTTGACAAAATCTCCAGAATTTGAAAAAAATAAAAATCTAAATTTCTTTCACTCATTCCACAGTATTCCCCTAACCAATTGCATCTGACAAAGGGAAAATGCTTACCCAAAATATGAAGAACCACATTGTACAGCACTCCATGTTGAATAAAAGGGCAGGACCTTATTCCATATACAAAGCAATGACTCTTGCCATTCATGATTTTTAGGGACGATGTGGAGTGACTTATACTTAAAGAATATGCAAACCCAACATTTTAATTTATGATATGTGCCTGCTATACAATGCACGTGTATAAAAAAAACTTGGATTACGAGCATAATCCATTCTAGGAGAATGCATGTAATCCTAAGCACTCACATATAAAAGCGACTTCAATGGAAACTAACATAATTTGTTCCGCATTGACCTCTATTGCATGCAAAATCACATGTGGCCAGAGGTGGGGGCGCACCGAAGAAACCCAGAAAGACTTAAAAATACTCGGAGATGCAGTCTCAAACCCTCGGAAAGGCTTGATTAAAAATTGGCCACACAAAGTTTTCGGGCTATGCTGGGAACTTTGTGCTCTCTTCTAAAAATCAAACACCCCCCACCTCCCCCACATCTATTTACTGGGAAGTTCAGCGTATTGCTGTTTCTCCTCCCCCAGGTGTTATGCAGCTGAGAACAAAGGAAATGTGATTACTTATAAAAAAAGGGAAGAAGGATATTTATAAAGTTTTTTATATCTATACACAACTGTTTTGCCTTTCATTTCTATTTTAAACTGAATGGGTTGTTTTGCAAGGTAAGTGTTTACAATTACTTTGTCACTTTGACTTAATCTACTATATACCACAATGCTTCAGATTTTCCTGTCAGCCCTTCCCCTAAGTCAGGGGTCTCCAAACTTTTCAAACAAAGGGCCACTTTATTGCCCTTCAGACTTTAGGAGGGGCGGATTGTGGCCAGCAGGTGAAGAAAATGTCACGGGCCCGGCATCAGTGAGAACAAATATGGCCTCAGGGCTGGTGGTCAATAGGAGGAGGAGTATTCCCCCTATTAATAGGAGGAATAGTATCCCATCATTGGTATTGGTGGACGATAGAGTGCCCCATTGTTGGTGTCAGTGGGAGAAATAGTGCCTCATATCAGTGGGAGGAATTGTGCCCCAAGGGCCAGATAAAGGCTAGCAAAGGGCCACACCTGGCCCTCGGGCCGCAGTTTGGAGACCCCTGTCCTAAGTGACAAGAATCTAAGTTACAAAGATAAATTAAAGCTATATTAAAGTCTCGTTTTTTTTTTCTTTTAAAATAACAAACATGTTATACTTATCTGCTCTGTGCAGTGGTTTTACACCAGGCTGTTAGAAGAGGGAAGGTCTGGACAGCCGCACTCCAATAAAAACGCCTTTATTCTTGCGCAGGATGACATGCAAATTTGTGAAGCGTTCCATATAAAAAAAAACACCTTTATTGTCCAAAATAACAAAAGTACAAACCACAGCAGGGTACAGGATTAAAAACTGACGCGTTTCACACTCTCTCAACAGTGCTTAGTCATGTGCTTACACCAGGCTGCCCGGATCCTCCTCTCCTTGGGTCCCACGTCGGCACTCCTGTTCCCTCCCTCCTGCCGAGTGGGGGAACCCAAGCAGGAGCGCTCCCAAGCCTCGGCTATGTGTATCTACTTACGCATGGAGCAGTGCATGAAGGTAAAAAAACTTGTGCCCTAGCAACCACTTTAAGACCGTATGCCAGAAGTTGGATAATTCTTTTTTCTATTTTTTTATCCATGGCTTTCAAAATAAATATTGCCTTTAAACTGAAATGAAAAGAACCTGTAGAAGTAATTCAGTAAAGATCGTGGGTACGTTTTAATGCAATACGCAAAATTCTAAAAAAAAATTGTACAACCATGGATGTCATATTTGGACACTGCTTGACTCTGGCCTTTTCTGTCCTGCATAACCATGTGTAGTTTTGTACTGTGCACCTTTGGTATTGAATTTTCTCCTGTTCTAATAAAACATAACATAACATAGAACATAGCAGGCTTGTCCTCTTTGTAAGGTCTCGCTATTGATTATTCTCTTTCATTTGACGATGAAAAACAACTCCTAAGGCTCAACTGTGTTCGTGAGCTTAGCCCTTTAGTCACATATCATAGAACAAACAGCCCAACGTTTCGAATCTATAGCCTTTGTCAGGTGCAATCCCAGGAGCTACTTTTCATTGCTGGATGATATACTTTGACTGTGGATCCAGAGATACCCGGTGTACTCCTCCTTTAGTAGGCATTCTATTGAATTAGATGAAAGGGCTGTCTGTAATAAATGAACCATTTCTTTCATTTGGAAGTAAAACAAAAAATATTTCACTGACTTGACTGATGTCTACACACTGATTCACTTTGTTTTAGGGCCAATTCACACTGACGCGCTAAAATGCATGTACATTTCCATTCATTTTAGCCGAATTATAACACATGCCGACGTCCGTTGACATACATTTTGACTTCCATTGATGTAAATTTTGCATTTTATCACAACGCAACATTACGTGAATTGGCCCTTAAAAAAGAACTCCAGCCTTTAGGCCAACTGTCACTCTCTGCCTTGACAACGCGGGTCTTTCCTCTTCTATTCTGGGTAGTCCCTCCATCTGAACTGAGCAGCCCTCATGTAATGATGCATAAGCACCATTCAGTCCAGGAGTACTAAGATTCCAGGCTGTGTGGGGACTTCCCTGCAGGAGGCAATTCAGGTGGAGTGGGTTGAAAACAGGCAACATCATGTTAGAAGAAGTACTGTGGGGGACAGCTACAAGTATTATAGCATATAATAGGGAAAAATTCTTGTGACAGTCCCAACCGGGACAGGTTTTTTAGAGGGGGCTGCCTACTGACTATGGGCCCTAGCTTTTGAGGGGGCTCTATTCTTTGGGAGGTATGTGCCTGGGGAACCTTTGGAGTGGTTTTGCTTTGGATTCAGGCCCATGTCTACCCGAAACACACAGACTCTGGTAACCTAGGACCTGGATACAGATTTGGGGCCTCTATGCCCAAACCAGAATTGACTGCTTGCTTCACCCCCCCCCCTCCCAGATTTAGAGACTCAGAGCAGATGTTAACATAATCAGCGCAAAACAATTTGATGCTGGGGTCTCCTGCTATATTCTATTTCTCATAGTATGATTTCCTCATTGTGTGTCTCCTAGGTGTGAATTTCCATTGTTAATTGGGTCACCTATTGTTTCTGTCTGTCTGACACTCCTCTTGGAGATGTGACTAGCATTCTGTCCACTTTACCTTATTACCAAACTATTGTGGGATGTTAATATGTTTATGTTAATTAGACTACTTTTTATGTTTATTAAAATACTTTTTATGTTTATGGTAGCTGTTCATCAGATGAACTGATATTACTGTTTACAGTTTATATTGTTTAGGATAGTGTGATCAAGCTCTTACCTGATTTTGTGTGGTATGTATTCTGTGTGACAATTACAATAAAATCAATTAACGTTTGCACCTAAGCTAGTGTTGTCTAGTTGAGTGTTTCTCAACCTTTTTTCAATTGCGTCATCAGTTTAACATTTTGCACAATCTTGGGGCACCCCATTCAAACATTTAAAAAACTGAACTAATAGTTTTAAATATTGCAGCATTATCCACACACATAGGAAATCAATATTAGAGGTGATTTATTCTTAGAAGGCAAATACACCTCTGCACACTGGTACTAACTAGTATTTTAGCTTTCCTCTTCTTCCTTAGTTTTCCTCACTTAGTTAACGTGACCACAGTGCTAATGGTGAGGGGCAAACAAGGATGTTGTGCAGAAGTTCTCCTTATCAATCAATGACATCATCGCTTATTAGGATGCCAGCCCACATGGTGCCCAAGGTTATAATGCTGCACAATAAAAACCCAATGCCTTCTGTAGAAAAAATGGCCAGCTTGACCCTTGATCAACCCACTGACTTGTTGATAATTTTGAGGCCGTTTTTAGACATTTTGCCAAGCCACCCCTGAGGAACCCAGAAGGACCCCCAGGGTGCCTGGTCACCCTGGTTGGAAAAGGCTGGTCTAGTTCTTGTGTGCAATATTCAGCTATAATAGGTGGTTCCAGAGTGGAGGAAGCTGTATCTTGGGGGAGGCACCCAATCTGGGTGCCAAGCGGTCTGTCAAAATTATGTTTTTCACTAATTTATGTAGCAGTGCTATTTTCTTTATTTTGTTACCATGGATTTAAATATCACTGATGGGCTGTTGTAACATAAAAATACTTATTTTAAACTGAAGTTAGATTTGTTATTCTGGTACAAAACTAAACACGTGAAGAATAAAATAATGAAAAAAAATATCCAAAGGATAGTCTGATAGGTACATTACTAGCACCTATCTGTACAGTTCTATATTGCTTATGCAACAAAGTGAGACTTTCTTGTTGTTAAATACCACAGAGGGTATCAGAACCTGCCCTCCCTACCTCACTGTTTAAGGTATATGCTAATGAAATGGCATATTTTCCAACTGTCCCTGATTTTGAGGGACTGTCCCTGATTTGGAATAATGTCCCTCTGTCCCTCATTGCTCCCCATTTGTCCCTCATGTTGGTCTGATCTATATAGATGTATATAAAATGCACTTTTTATCTATCAAAAAGTGTTTCCCAGTGCAAAACCTTTTATCTGATTTCTAAATTGCTGCATTTGTAAATTCCAAAAACCAATATAAAGGAATAGTAGTGGTAAAAAAAAGCACTTGTGGGTTTATCCAATCTTGTTTTTGTGTACAATTCTCCTTTAAAGGGGCATGGCAAGAGGTGTGTCCTATGCATGCATGCTTTTGCTGATAGGTGTGTTGATAGCTTGTTGAAACCTGACCATCCGACCTCATTTTGGGACAACCCCAAACCATTAGGACTCGTACACACGATAGGTTAACCAGAGGACAATGGTCTGATGGACCGTTTTCATCGGTCAAAACCGATCGTGTATGGGCCCCATAGGTTATTTAACCATCGGTTAAAAAAAAGCCAACTTGCTTTAAATTTAACCGATAGATTCCTAACCAATGGGAAAAAAATGATCGTTAGTAGGCACAACCATCGGTTAAAAATCCATGCATGCTCAGAATCAATTCGACACATTCTTGGAAGCATTGAACTTCCTTTTTTTCAGCACGTTGTTGTGTTTTATGTCACTGCGTTCTGACATGATTGTTTTTTTAACCGATGGTGTGTAGGTGCGACGGACCATCAGTCAGCTTAATCCGCTAACCGATGAAAACGGTCCATCGGTCCGTTCTCATCGGATGGACCGATCGTGTGTACGAGGCTTTAGCCCCCTTTGAAGCTATAACATTCACTAGACCTTGATGAATGTCTGTAGAAATGTGCATCCTTGTAAGTTTAGGTTTTTATGCTGGATAAGAAAACCTGGCTCACATTCTAATTCATCCCAATGTTGTGACGTTCTTCATACCAAACTCATCGAACGTTAATGCTTGAACAGTGAAGGGTCTTCCTAAAAAAGACCACGATTGTCTACAATGTCTCTGCATGCTGTAGCCCTTACTGAAAACGCCTGAAGTCAAACTAGGTGTTATGCTCAGGTGTCCACAGTCTTTATATATTAACCATATGCTGACTCCCCCATAGCAGATTTACTGCTACAGGGTGGCCATGCTGTGCAGGATCATGTATTATATGTGATCCTGCACTTCCGGGTATCGAGCACGAGTGTGCATGGCTGGAGGCTGTGTAAAATCACAGCGGGAGCTGATCAACGGGTCCCGTGGACTGGATGTCCACCGGCACCTGCTGATCATTCTGTACACAGACATAATGGCAGTCTGGCTCTGTAAACAAGGCAGATTGCCGTTCTGTCAGTACAGAAGGCATGGATCGTGTGTTCCTGTAAAGCAGAAACACAGATAATATACCTTTCACTAGTAAAAGCACCCCCCTCCCCCCACACTACACTGAAACATTAGCTAGGCACAGAGTTAATCCTTTGATCGCCCCTGATGTTAACCCCTTCTCAGCCAGTGTCATTAGCACAGTGACAGTGCATATTTTTAGCACTGATCACTGTAATAATGTCACTGGTTCCCAAAAAAGTGGCAAAAAGTGACAGTTAAGTGTCTGATTAGCCCACAATTTCAGTCACGCTATAAGTCTCCGATCTCCGCCATTGCTAATAAATAAATAAATAAAAATATCCCAAATTGGATTTTTTTTTATTCAATATGTTTTAGAGCAGAAACCTGCAAAATTCATTAAATGCACCTGTTTCATGAAAAGACTCGCTAGTCTCTACAATTATGCCCTGTACACACAATTGGTTCGTCTGATAAAAACGGTCATCGTTTTTTTTCCCATTGGTGAAGAAACTTAGAACCTGTTTTAAAATTATCTGATGGTTAAAAAAACGATAAAAAAAAACGATCGTCCGTGGGGAAATCCATCGGTCAAAAATCCATGCATGCTCAGATTTAAGGCGACACATGCGCGGAAGCATTGAACTTCATTTTTCTCTGCACGTTGTGGTGTTTTACGTCACCGCGTTGGACACGATCGGATTTTTAACTGATGGTTTGTAGGCAAGACTGATGAAAGTCATCTTCATCGGATATCTGGTGAAAAAATCCATCGGTCCGTTTTCATCGGATGAACCGATCGTGTGTACGTGGCATTAAGGTTTTTCATTTCGCGCTTTTTCCATGCTGTTTTGTTCCCTTTGTTTAAACCTCTAAATCTTCAACCACTGTTCAAATATTTAATTGTAAAGTCTCCATAATTACATAGAATGTCAGCCAATTGATTCCTATCAACTCTTTCTACAACCTCAGTGTATTTTTTGAGCATCAACCTAAAACGTCTATTTTGTGTTACTGCTGTGGTGAATCAAATATGATATAATCAATTGCGCTATTTTTCAAAATGACATGTTTTTAATTGCAGGAAATGGAGTGTTAAGGTAAAAATCCTATAGATTCTCTAGCACTGGAGAAAATAATTTCAAACAAGCTTAAATACATCACTTGGCTTCTATTTGTTTATCTATGAATAATCAAATACCTTTTTTCCTTTTTTCTTTTTTTTCTTTCTTTCTTTTTTTTTTTTTCTTTCTTTCTTGTTCTTTCTAATATTTATTTGCTCTATATGAACAAACGTATAATAAAATTCCTTTTTTTCCTTTTTCTTTCTTTCTTATATTTATTTTCTTTATATGACAAAACTTTTGTGGATACCCGGCCATCATATTGACACTATATGGCCATATGTATGTGGACAATCCTCCAATCGTTGTGTTCAGGTGTTGCCATTGATGGGTAACCCCCTTTCTCTTCCAGCATCACCATACCTCTGTGTGCAAAGTCAGTTTAATAAATACATGGTTTGATAAGTTTGGTGTGAAGAAACTTGAGTGGATGCACATAGCCCTGATCTCATTTGGGTTGAACTGGAATAAGAGTCAGGTCTTCTGATGCAACATAAGTAACTAACCTCACAGGTGATATTTTTGTCCAAAAAAAATACCGTATATACTCGAGTATAAGCCAAGTTTTTCAGCCCTTTTTTTAGGGATGAAAATACACCCCTCTGCTTATACTCAAGTCAGTGTACCTGAATGGCTGCGAGGGTCCATTGCTTAAAAGTTGTGGCTTCCCCTTGGTGCCTTCCGTAATAGGCACTTCCCAGCAGACACTGTGTTCAGTGTTCCGCCTATCACTGATGTCTTCTCATCGTCGAACTCGGTTTCCCAACAGACACTGTGTTCAGTGTTCCGCCTATCACAGACTTTCTCTTGTCCGAGGATGAAAAGACGTCAGTGATTGGCAGAACACTGAAGATAGTGTCTGCTGGGAAACTGAGTCAGAGGATGAGAAGATGTCCGTGATAGGCTGCTTGGAAATGCCTATCACGGAATGGGACCAAGAGGAGACCGCAACTTTTAAACAATGAATGGACACCCACAGCCTGTCAATAATTTCAGGTACACTGACTCGGGCACAGGAAGGCTGCAATGGGCACAGTGATGTTGGGCACAGTGAGGTGGCAATGGGCACAGTGAGGTTGGGCACAGTGAGGTGGCAATGGGCACTGTGAGGTGGCAATGGGCACAGTGAGGTTGGGCAAAGTGAGGTTGCAATGGGCACAATGAGGTTGGGCACAGTGAGGTTGCAATGGTTACAGTGAGGCGTGCAAATGGTCATTGTTGACCCTCTTTTCTGCTTACAGTAGTTGCTGCATTCTCACCCTAGGCATATACTCGAGTCAATACGTTTTCTCATTTTTTTGGGGTAAAATTAGGTACCTCGGCTTATACTCGGGTCGGCTTATACTTGAGTTTATACGTTATAGACAGTAGACAGCGTAAGTCACAAAAAAAAAAGCCACCATTACTAGTAAAATAAAAAAATAAATAAAAATATCCCATATTTTGCAGACACTTATACCTTTTATGCAAACCAATCAATATACGCTTATTGGGATTTTTTTTACCAAAAATATGCAGCCAAATACATATTGGTCTAAACTGATGAAGGATGTGTTTTATAGCGGAAAGTAAAAAATATATATATTTTTTTTTCTAAATTTTAAGTTTTTTTTATAGTGCAAAAAATAAAGGGCTAGATTCAGCAAGGATTTACGCCGGCGATTTACGCCGGTGTATCCATAGATACGCCACGTAAATTCAAAGCTGCGCCGGCGTATCTGTATTCAGAAAGCAAGATACGTCGACATTAGCCTAAGATACGACTGGCATAAGTCTCTTACGCCGTCGTATCTTAGGGTGCATTCTCACGCTGGCCGCTAGGTGGCGCTTCCGTTGTTTTCGGCGTAGAGTATGCAAATTACCTAGTTACGCCGATTCACAAACGAACGTGCGCCCGGCTGTAGTTTTTTACATTGTTTGCATAAGGCTTTTTCGGCGTAACGTTGCTCCTGCTATTAGGTGGCGCAGCCAATGTTAAGTATGGACGTCGTTCCCGCTTTGAAATTTGAATTTTTTGCGTCGTTTGCGTAAGTCGTTCGCGAATAGGGCTGGACGTAATTTACATTCAAGTCGAAACCAATGACGTCCTTGCGACGTCATTTGAAGCAATGCACACTGGGATATGTACACGGACGGCACATGCGCTGTTCGTAAAAAAAAACATCAATCACGTCAGGTCATCACATATTAGCATAAAACACGCCGCCCTTCCACATTTGAATTACGCGGGCTTACGCCGGCCCCATTTATGCTACGCCGCCGCAACTTACGGAGCAAGTGCTTTGTGAATACTGCACTTGCTCCTGTAAGTTGCGGCGGCGTAGCGTAAATACGATACACTGCGCCGCCGTAAGAAGGGGCGCAGCTACCTGAATCTAGCCCAAATACTGCAGTGGGGATCAAATACCACCAAAAGAAAGCTCTATTTGTAGGAAAAAAAAAGGACATACATTTTGTTTGGGTAAAACATCGCACAACCACGCAATTGTCAGTTAAAATAACGCAGTGCCATATGGCAAAAAGGTCATGAAGGGGGGGGGTAAATCTTCCTCCGGAGGGCAAGTGGTAATTTTGCCCAGACATTGACTTGAAGAGTGAATGATAGTGTTTCTATTATTCAGCCATGTATAGTGTTTTTATGAAAATGTAATCATTCATTATTTCATAAATTTTTAGCACCATTCTCTGTGTATTATGTCCGGATTTAGCATTACAAGAGAAGCGAAAATATTGCCAACAAAATCTTTACTGTTTTATTTAATCTGCAATATTAAAGCATATTATGAAAAGGCGCTTGTGATCTACACCATTAATGGATGAAAAATATTCTACATAAACATGAATCCCTTCAAGATATGAAACAGGGAACCTAATTTAAGAATGCTTGAGGGGTAAACAAAATAATGTGATTAGATATTCACTAATGTACTTGTTGTGCTTAAGCATACTTTTTATTTTTTTATTAATGCTTTAAGAAACGAGAAAGTAACATTAATTGGTTAGTAATGTGAGTCTAGACTATACGTCAAAGCATACATTGTCAGGAAACTTTCCTTAAAGGAAACTCATGTTGAAATTAGAGTGTATGGAAACCCAACATCTATTTTACAGTATGTCTGGCATCATGCCTCACTCTACAGTAAAACCTTGGTTTGCGAGCATAATTCGTTCCAGAAACATGCTTGTAATCCAAAGCACTTGTATATCAAAGCATTTTTTTTACAGGGTATAAAAGAAAATATGCAACTCCAAGTGTAGCAATAAGTTTCTAATTGTTGTACCTTCATTAAATGTAACCATATTGCTACACTTAGAGGCTTCTCTCTTCTCTTTTATACTCAGTTGTGACATGACGCTACTCTTATATCAAGACATCGCTTGTATATCAAGGCAAAATGTATTAAAACATTTTGCTTGTCTTGCAAAACGCTCTCAAACCAAGGTTTTACTGTATACTGTTTTCTTATGTAAATGCTTTTTTGTGAATTTTTGTCTTACCTGGAGATCCTACCAGTAACAGCACTTGTTACTGTTTCAGGCTGACAACACTAAGCGTGACCTCCTGTGACACTTTTTCAGTTGGCCCTAGGCTGCCTATGCAATTAACCCGACCAATGCAGACCAAGACCCAGCTGCAACAGGAAGAGATGTTACTGTTAGGGTCTCTAAGGTGGGTGGTGGGGTAATCAGCATTGCTACTGAGCATCAATGCAAATATCCTTGTTTGCTTTTCCTTACATTCCAATGCTTAACTACTGATGCCATCCCAAACAATGCCTCTGCTCTGCATATCATCTTCTCACTACAGGCACCTCCATGCACTCCTTCATCCAGGATTTTTTAACACGTAAAAAAATTTGCATTTTTGCAAAAAAAAGTACTTAGAATTCCCAAACGATTTGATATTTTGTGAAAACAGAGACCCTAAACATATTTTATTGTTTAGGGTCTCTGTTTTCACAAAATATATACTCGTTTGGGAATTCTAAGTACATTTTTTTTGCAAAAATGCTGATTTTTTAACATGTGTGTTCAAAAATCCTGAATGAAGGAGTGCACGGAGGTGCCTGTAGTGGATAATAGGAGATGATGATGTGCAGAGCAGAGGCATTGTTTGGGATGGCATCCATAGCTAAGCATTTGAATGTAAGGAACAGCAAACAAGGATTGATCATTCCTTCTTGGCAGTTGCAATTACTTGCTTTTGCATGATATTTGTGCTACTTTTTATCAAATACATATTTTTAGTAAATAAATAAAGTAAAAACTTCACTTTAACACACTATAATACCTATATTTTGGATAAAATGTAAAAGATGGGGTTGTGTTGAGTAAACAGTTACTAAACATGTCCAGCCTCAAAATTGCATGTGTCTGTGAAATGGCAAGAAAAACTACCATACCCCAAATTATCCACTGGCAATGATTTAAAATCAATTAAGGCCTTGAATGATGGGGGTGCATTTCATTTTTTTTTTACTTACATTTAGTTTTGATTTTAAACTCTTTTTTTTTCATGTAACTTTATTTCTATCAACAATCCCCCAACTCTCAAACCTCTGAAGCTTTTAAACAACCTTAAGATATCCCTTTGCAGAGAAGCAAGTTATACTGTATTTGTTGTATCTTAACCAGAACTGCTTCCTTCTCAACTATCTGACAAGTAAGGCACATATTGTCACCAATGAATAGCTTACTTATTGCCCTTAGTCATTGTTCCCACCCTTCATCTTTCTAAATTGCAAGCTTGTATGAAGAGGGATCGCTGTCCTATTCTATCCCTATTACTTCATTTTTTGCTATACAATTTATGTACTTGTCAGTGGAAATGTTTTATGTATTATATTATCTGTATAGCCCACCCTTGTTATATGTAGAGTACCGCCGGCGATGATGGTGCTGTATAAATCAGTAATAAAAATTAGTGTGGTAGACAAACCTTAATTTGCATGGGAGATAGAGCTTTAAATCACCCGTCCAAAATATCCAAAAAGCCTTCATTAAAATAAAAGAATATCTTCATAAAAAGGGCGACGCCTGTCTCCTCTATCTGTCTCCTTTATGGCATTCAGTTTTTTAATGGCCTACATGTCTGCATTAAAGCAAAATTCAAACATTTACCACATTTTCCCTGATGCCATTTAAAATTCCTGTACTAAATAACAGTGCAATCAGATATAAGTCCATAAATATGCAAGAACTTGATAGAAGAATGAACCACGTGCAGAGAAATAATCCAAACCCACGGTGATTCACAATGACTTTAGTGAGTGAAAACAGGTGCCCACCACCAGTTAGAGCGGAGGCTTACCAGATATGGTGAACCCAAGTGAGCGTACGCTCAAAGGGTCATCAAAGCTTAATATATGTAGATGATGGCTGCATCAGCAGGAACCGAATAATCAATCGGCAGGATACACTTGGAGTCTTCACTTGAAGCAAGAAAGGGGAAGGTACCAAACAGCTTGGAGATGACTCACAGAAAACCGTACCCAGAGTGCATAGAGGAAAATAAAAGGCACATAGTGTGATTCCGTAAAAACATAGAGTGTTTTAATGACGGTTAAAAACACTTACAATTAGTTGGGTAATAAAAGGACATCAATATAAAGGTGTGCATGGCAGCAGTAGAGTCCCGACGCGTTTCGCAACAATCTTAGCAAATCTGAAATCCTTGCCGGGAAAAGCTTAGCATTTGAAATCTTGCAAGAATGCACTATTGCAATGTTTAAATCCATGATGCTAATTGTGCTCACTTATGTCCCTTAAGAGGGAATATTATTAAATGTATTTGTTGCAAGTTGGTGCCACTCATTCCCTTTTCTGTTGAGTAAAGTGAACAAGCCTGTCACTGTACAGGTGCCATATTCGGGTGCTGGTCAGACAGAAAATTGTGGCCAGTCCTGTTAAAATGTTAATGTGATCAAAGACGGGAAGAAGTATTACTCCTTATCATTCTCAATGAGACAGCTTTAGATATATCAAACTATTTTTGTACTTTATCATATAATACACAACAAAGAACAGTATAAGGATTTACAAGCAGACACTCTTCGATCCTGCTTCGGCAATTGTTAACCATGATAGATGAACCAGGTGTAGCTGTTTCACAGAACTCCTGTCACAGAGAGCATTTAGCTCAATCAATGCTCTCAAACCCAGTGAATTAAAAAGATTTACGTGAAGAGGCACCTGACCCTCACCATACACAGTGGGCTGCGCTGATAGCTCTAATTTACAGCTTCTAATTGACAGAAAACCTGATGACACCCTGAGAACAGTTTTACAACTTGTCAGTTAATTTGAATGTGTTCTGCATGTGAAAATTTAATATTCGTTAAACTGGGGTCAAATGGATTATAGAGCACTAAAAAGCCACTTAGAGCAGCTTTAAGAATACGACTTTTTATTGAACAATTTTGCTGTCTGGAAAATGTTGTTCCTTGAGTAGGCTCGTCTGTTGTCAAGAGTTTTGTACATACTGGTATTTTACTTGAGAAAACATTTATTGTTACATAGACGAGCTATAGTTCTGGTAAAACTAGCGTTCGTAATGGAGCAAGCACATTCATCACGCTGTAACAGACTGAAAAGCGCGAATCGTCTTTTACTAACACAAAATCAGCAAAAGCAGCCCCAAGGGTGGCGTCATCCGAATGGAACTTCCCCTTTATAGTGCCGTCGTACGTGTTGTACGTCACCGCGCTTTGCTAGAGCATTTTTTTTTACACTCATGTGTAGGCAAGACCATTTTAACGATCGGGTTAAAAAAAACACAGTTTTTTCTAGACCATTAAAAACATCATTTTTTACAACCCGAAAAACGGTCGTGTGTACGCGGCATTAGATTTTGGGCTTCTGTTTTGGAGCAATCACTGCTTATGACAATAAGGCCGATCATAGATGGTTCTAATCTTGGCTGGTTCAGCAGAAACTGGCCAGGATTCGAACCGTGTGTGTGCAGGCTGAATGTACAAAGTTCATCGATTGTTCAACTCGGGTATAACCAGCCTGCTGGATTTGCTATAACCACCAACAAAAATCACTGTCTTCTCCTGGTGGGGATGGCTTCCCCCGCCGAGAGAGTACACATGTTTCGAAAGGAGGGAATCCCCTGGCAGTACTGTATGTGTTGATGGGGCAATCGTGCACATTTCTTTCTTTGGAGTAAAGAAATTCACGCTGTCTTTGGCCTGCCTTAGGGCTCATTTACACTTGCTTCAAAACATGGCTTTGGACAAGCTTTTTTAAAGAAGGAAAAAGGAAGGAGTCGCGCTGTGAAAAAAGGACACAATGATAAATGCAGTGATCAAATAACATAAAGTGAGTATCAATGACATGTACACAATAAAAAAATGAAAAATAAATGTGATAAAAAGCAAAGTCCAAATTAGACGGAAATGATGATAGTATGCCCAATGTGCAAATAATCCACAAAACGGTGCAGTAGATGACGACATAGAACCTCCACCACCATCAAACACTGACCCTTACCAGAGCCTGAGATCTCAAAGAGATCAAACACAGCGAGCATATAAGGAAACAGTCATCATTCACAGTGAGGGTGTAAGGAAACATCCATCGGGATAGTAAAACAAGTCTTTACCAATGTCTCAATCATCACGGGGTATCAACACTTGATGATTGAGAGCCTCTGGCTCTAATAGGTGCTTCAAAAAACAGCCCCTCCACATTGGAATCCATGCACCGGTGTCCTGAAAGGGGCCGGATGCATGACTAAGGGGAGGCAGCGATGGATGGGGGAACCGCGACCGCGTGTCAATAATGGGCTGTCCTGGTATACAACTTTTTTTCCTCATTAAAAGATTTATAAAGGTAATGATCAAGGCTGGTATGCCCTCTATTCTTGTTTTTTAATGTTCCTTTTGAACTCCCGTAGGAGGCTGCAAGATCTTGTATAGAGTCGAGTTGCTGAAGATCAAAGGTTCGCCATTGCCAGGGCAGCGATCTTGAGCGCAGGAGGTTGTTAGTTTTGTTTGTAAGCTGTGAATCCATTCATAAGTGTGCTCAGTCTATTGCATTAGGGTCCAAAGCTCAAACACATATATGTGTACACAGTATATACTGTCGGCGTCAGTAGAGCAGTAGAGCAGTGGACGATGTCAGTAGGGCAGAGTTTGGTGTCAGTGGGGCAGTGGATGGCATCAGTAGTTTTTATTTTTACTATTTTATTTTTTATTGCTCTTTACATTTTTTTTAATTTTTGTATATTTTGTACTATTTTACTTATTTTTTTATTATTATTTACAATTTTATTTTTTAAATTGTTTTTAAAAAAAATTTTTAGGAGCCCCATTAGAGGGCTTTGGTGACATAAACAGGGGGCATCTGCAGCACATAAGGTGATAAGAGTGTGCCCAGGCACACCTGGCACACCCTGTGTGCACGCCTATGACACCACCTGACACAGAGCTGACACAGGGTTTGACTCGGATTAGGCTGCGTTCACACCTGAGCTTTTTGTAGCCTGAAGCCTGAAGCTATAAAATGCTAGAGGGGAAAAAATACATTATTCTCAATGGAGATGGTTCACATCTCCACTCCAAAACGCCTAAAGTTCTGACCCCGAATCCGGCTGATTTAGGCGTTTTTGAACGTTTGTATTCCCATAGAGACTAATTGAAACGCTCGATTCAATCGTCTAGCGCGACAACGAGCATTTCTACGGGCGTTTTGTCACTTTAATCTGTTCTGTGAAATAGAACATTCACCCAGGAAGAAGATAAAACAAAATCTACAAACATAGCAACAATTGATGAAAGAGATGAGCATTTTTCCTATTGGCTAAAATAAAAAATGGCGAAGTTCAAAAATGTTGGACAACGCTGTATGCAAACGCGCGAATACGTGTGAATACGTGCTACAAAACGTGCGACAAAACGCTGAAAAAAACGACCGAAAACGCTACGCTCAGGTGTGAATGCGGCCTTAAAGATGAAGTGGAGGGGGAGATCAACAAAGGCAAGTGAAATGGGTCAGGGGGAGAACTTTTAAGAGACTGATTTACAAAAGTTAAATCCAGATCCTGCAAAAAGTAGCGCCTTTATTTTTTACCATTTACAAAAAACATAATGGGAGTAGGCAATTCCCTTAATACATATTTAATCATAGTGTTCTGATTTAGGGAAATCCTTTAGCCATAAATCCCTGTGTCCAAGACATTCTGAATAATAGATTTCATGCCTGTGCATTCCCGTATTGCTAGAAACTAGTTTATATAAGACACGTTTATGTTCATTTTGGTCCCGTTAGTAATACTGTATTCCTGACATTGGCTGCCACACACAATTGTATCAGTGTCAACCACACAATGATAAAGGCTAAACTAAACAATTTTAGTCTTCCACCCCAAGAGTTAATTTGCAAATGCTATTTTCCGATTTTCCCCTCATAAATAATTCTCCGGAGGGCAACTTAAACGGCTAAAGTATGGAAATTGATAGAAGCATGTTTTGTAAACCTTAGGCCTTTAAAACATATGTAAGGCGACAATGGTGTCAGCAAGACTTTCACATCTCAGAGCCCCTGGCGCCAATCATCCTTTGTCACCTGGCACTGTTTCCATTCTTTCAATTTTCTTTATGACACTTTCTCTGCCATGGTCTATTAAACGCTTTCACTCTCTTTTTAACTACATCATTTGACTATCTCTCACATTGTTTATTGTGTTGCGAACACTCTGGTGGTTTGTGGATTTCTGTTGTGGGAGATATCAGATGGAATCAGGATGACAGGCCCTTTCCCGATAACAATAGAATTGTTTGTTTGTTTCTCTTTTTTTTTCGAGCTGGGTGGTGGATTAATCTAGTTAAAATTGAAATGTGTGGAAATGGATGAGAGATAGGAACAGATATGTCCAGATGGGCTCTGGAGAGGCTTAAAGTGAATCTATTAGAAACAAATGGAAATATATACAACAGTGGTGGTGGTCAACTTTCTTGCTATAGCAGGCCTCAAATGTGGCCGTTGGCATCACTTAAGGGCTTTATGCATTATATTCAGTACATTTAATGCAACAGAAAGCTGTCAGAAGCTATAGACATACAACAACAGATGGTAAAAGACCAGGGCTCAAGTCCTGCGGGAACGCGTGGGAACGGAGTTCCTTCACTTTTTTCACAGCAGAAACTCAGTTCCCTTTGCAGGACTAGAGCAGCCAAGAGCAGCCGAGCCGCCCAAGCCAATCCTTCACTAAGCGGTGATGCCCAGCTCAAGTCACTGTCAGGGGCAGGCGAACCTTAGTAATTCTTTATGTTACTGGCCGCTTCCTGTATATGGATTCATCAGGTAGTGTGCGGGTATTCCGTCACTTCCTCGATCCCGCAATGTCTTCTGGGAGCTTTTGTCATTGTTCCCAGGAGACATTGTGGAGGTCTGCCGCGAATTATCGCGGGATTTAGAAAGAATTTGAAAAAAAAAAACATGCAGTTGAGTAATTATGCATATGAGCATATCATTTTTTTTTTTTTTGGTGGGGGAGTGGATCTTGGGTGGGAGTTCCCACACTTTTTTCCCCAGGACTTGACCCCTGTTAAAGACTATGGGCATAATACAAGAGATGTCAGAGACTGCGGACATGCAAGAGGAGATGATCAGAGACTGAGGGACTTGCTATAATATGTTGTTGGAGACATATCACATTTCAAGAAACAGTGAAGGCTGAAATCTGGGCATCAATAAAAGACACAAATTTATGTAGCTCTGTAATCATAAACAAACATCATGAATTTTTCTTTTTAATAGAAGCAATTTAACCACTTCCATACCGCTGGACGTCATATGACATCCTGTACTTTCAGTGGGGATATCTGAAAGATGCCTTCCGGGCGTGTCCCTGGGACACAGCGGATCACCGATCTCAGTGAAGAGCCATTGATGAGCCTCTTTACCCATGTGATCAGCTGTGTCCAATTACAGCTGATCACATGTAAACATGGAAATTACAGTTATCGAGAGCCAATCAGCGGCATTTCCTCACAGGAGAGATCTGTGCAGATCACAGGAGAGATCTGCATAGATAATCAGGGCACTGATTATCAGTGCAGCCCCAACAATGCCCATCACTGATACCAGTCAGTGCCCATCAGTGATGCCAGTCAGTGCCCATCAGTGACGCCAGTCAGTGCCCATCAGTGATACCTGTCAGTCCCATCAGTTATGCCTGTCAGTGCTGCCTTATAGTTCACATCAGTGCCACCAATTAGTGCCCATCAGTGCCGCCAATCAGTGCCCATCAGGGCCACCTATCCATGCCCCCTATCACTGCCCATCAGTGCCAGTAACAGAAACTAGGAAAAGGTTTCTGTCTCTTCATTTTTATTTTTATTTTTTGCAAAAAAAAAACCTAGTGGTGATTAAATACCACCAAAAGAACACTCTATTTGTCTCCAAAATATGATGAAAACGTTGTTTTGGTAAAGCGTTGCATGATAACACAATTGTCATTCAAAGTGCGACAACGCTGAAAGCTGAAAATTGGTCTGGGCAGGAAGGGGGTAAAAGTGCCCGGTAGGCAAGTATTTAAAAGATCAGAGAAAAAAAAAATATATAAACAAAAGAAAAGGGACTGACCGCAGAAAATCACTTGAAAGAAATATGCCAGTACGTTTTCCCTTCACTGACCTGAGTAAGCACCTTAATGTGGTTGCACGAGTGCCCCTTACACAGCTTCAGGCATGGGGGGTGCCGCGAATTAAGAACCGGGGGGTGAATTGAGGTGGGAGGGGGGCTTGGGGAGCTGACAAAAAAAGGGGGGGGGAGGTCCGGCCAGGTCCCTGGGGACCATTGGGCCCCTTACAGGTGTACTGCCTGTACCCCCCTGATGGCGGCCCTGGGTACGTATTTTGGGGGGCTGCAGGGGGAGCTGCATACTGAAGGATTTCTACCCTCATGTATAGAATGCATGAAGGTAAAAACTTTTCAACCTTTAGACCCCTTTCACACTGGAGCGTATTGCAGGCGCTATAGCGTTAAAAATAGCCCATGCAATCCGCCCTAAAACAGCTGTCACATTCAATCCAGTGTGAAAGCCCTCGGGCTTTCACACTGGAGCGTTGCGCTAGCAGGATGTTAAAAAAAGTCCTACTAGCCGCATCTTTGGAGTGGTGATTTTCCTTCTTTCTCTGCTGTCAGTCTCTTTTCTCTTTTTATGTTTTTTTTTCCCCTCTGATATTTTAACTACTTGTTTACTGGACACATTTACTCCTTTCCTGCCCAGGCCAATTTTCATCTTTCAGTGTTGTCGCATCTTGAATAACAATTTGGAGAAGAGGAGGAGCCAGGAGCGTCGGTGGGGGACCCCAGAAGAGGAGTATTGGGGCTGCTCTGTGCAAAACCATTGCACAGAGCAGGTAAGTATAAGATGTTTGTTATTTAAAAAAAATGAACCTGTTAACTTCTTGGAGCCCGGACCATTGTCAAATGACAGCCACAAGGTGGCTCTACAGATCCGGGAGGCCGTCTTTTTACGGTCTCGGCTCCTCTGGCCACTGGGGGGCACGGAAGCGTCGCCGGTGGCGCATGTGCCTGGCACATCACTGAGATACCGATGCGCGTGCCTGGCGGGCGCGATGTCCGCCAGGTACCTGCAAACGGCGGTTACACAGCTAAGGCTATGTCCCTTGTACATAGGGACACAGATCGGTCACCTCCCCCAGTCAGTCCCCTCCCCCCACAGTAAGAATCACTCCCAGGGAACACATTTAACCCCTTCCTCGCTCCCTAGTGTTAACCCCTTCCCTGCCAGTCACATTTATACAGTACTCAGTGGATATTTATAGCACTGTTCGCTGTATAAATGTGAATGGTCTCAAAAATTTGTCAAAGTGACCGATGTGTCCGCCACAATATTGCAGTCCTGACAAAAATCGCAGATAACTGCCATTACTAGTAAAAAAAATAAAAACAAATGTCATAATTCTATCCCCTATTTTGTAGCCGCTATAACTTTTGCCCAAACCAATCACTATACGCTTATACGTATCGCCCTAAACTGAGAAAAAAAAATATTGTGTTTTTTTCAAAATTGACGCTCTTTTTTTGTTTGTAGCGCAAAAAATAAAAACCGCAGAGGTGATCAAATACCACCAAAATAAAGCTCTATGTGTGGGAAAAAAAGGACGCCAATTTTGTTTGGGAGCCACGTCGCACGACCATGCAATTTTCATTCAAAGCGTGACAGTGCCGAAAGCTGAAATTTCGCCTGGGCAGGAAGGGGGTGTATGTGCCCAGTAAGCAAGTGGTTAAATCACTTTAACAAAAAAAAGTGTTATATGCAGGGGCCTTGAATGCTGCGCAGTAGGTCCCAAAATGCCACAGGCTGGACACCAAGAATATATAATATTTAATATGTTGCCTGTAAATGATGGAGTTGACTTCGCCACATAGGCTGTTTTTATAGGCCCTCCTTGTTTACAAGGAAGTTCTGCAATCCAGCAGAAGAAAACTCAGGCAGGTCCGACAATGCTGCTTAAGATTTCAGTACAATAAAAGCAGTATTATCACCCCATTGCAGTAAGTTAGAAGCCCACTAGTTCTCAAAGGTATTTTTCTCTCCTACAGGTTTTTCATAAAAAAAATGCTGAATTTTATAACTACAAATCCACACTGCTTAATCACAGCTGAAGGCATTTTTTTGTTATTTGCTCAGCTCTACTAGAGTTAAAACCCAAGAGAGAGAAAAATTATACAACAAAGCAAAAATGATTGTATATTCACAATATAAATTCATTTTACCATTTTACAGATTATGGAAGAGAGAGATGTAGCATAAAAATAATACAATTTCTAGAGCCTTTTATTAATAGCAATATATGATAGCTAAAGTCATTCAGGTGAGTTGGGAGACATTTTTTTTTTAAGTGTCATCTGGAATAGATAATCTTTGTACATGGCTTCGTATGCAAAAATTTTCTCCTTGGAATTCCAATTAAGGGGCAGCTGAAATATTACATCAATAATTACCAATATTAAAATATTGCTTACATAAAGGTGGGAATATATTGGAAGTCGTGTGACTTAAAAAATGAAATTATGCATGACTACTGTGATTAAAATATCTCCGAGACCCAAAGCACATTATGTGCAGATTTTTCATTAGATTGAACATTATTACCCTTGATTAAAAATATGACTTCACTAATAAAAGTTATAATACAGCTATATTTAAATTCTCTGGCTTCACAATTTGGTTTTTAGACATTTGACTACATCTAATCTCTTAGTTTTAAAGGATAAGTTCACCTTTTAAAGCATGTTAAATGTTGCACCCATATTTAGAGTGTAATGTGTAAAATGCTTGACCAGTCCAACCCCCCTGCAACCCCTCCATCCCCCCTCCAGGGGTTCCTCTCTCTGCACCTGCTGTCACTGTTCAAAAACAGCTCAGCTGTGCAGGGCCCTGCCCACACATCCTCGCCATTGATTCACAGTGATCTGTAAATGAGAGAACTACAAGTTCAGCCTCACCGCAGCAGATGGCTTATAGTTCTCAATGAACTGCGAGGGTGCTGATGAGTGATCTCTTAGTTCATTCCCAAGCCCTGCTTGTCTGCAGGACCCTGACATTGCACCCATAATCTACTGATCACTGGTGCAATGCTCTGTAGGCTCCTGCAGAAAAATATAATAAATGCACTTTTTTTTCCTGAAAAATATGTTGGTAGTCAGAATGGTGGTCCTGTGTCAGTGGTTAGAAGGGTGCTGCTGTGTCAGTGATCAGAATTCTGCGCCAGTGGTCAAGATGGCGCTTTTGATTCGGTGGTCAGAATGGTGCTCCTGTGTCAGTAGTCAAGATGGTGCTTCTGTGTTGGTGGTCAGGATGGTGCTCCTGTGTCAGTAGTCAGGATGGTGCTTCTGTGTTGGTGGTCAGGATGGTGCTCCTGTGTCAGTAGTCAAGATGGTGCTTCTGTGTTGGTGGTCAGGATGGTGCTTCTGTGTTGGTGGTCAGGATGGTGCTCCTGTGTCAGTAGTCAAGATGGTGCTTCTGTGTTGGTGGTCAGGATGGTACTCCTGTGTTAGTAGTCAAGATGGTGCTTTTGTGTTGGTGGTCAGGATGGTGCTTCTGTGCTGGTGGTTGGAATGGTGCTCCTGTGTCAGTAGTCAGGATGGTGCTCCTGGGTTGGTGGTCAGAATGGTGATCCTGGGTTGGTGGTCAGAACGGTGCTCCTGTGTTAGTCGTCAGTATAATGCTCTTGTGTCAGACAGTGATCAGAATGGTGCTCCTGTGTCGGTGGTCAGAATATTTATCCTGTGTCTGAATGGTGATTCTGTGTCGGTAGTCAGAATGGTGCTCCTGTGTCGGTGGTCAGAATGGTGCTCCTGTGTCGGTGGTCAGGATGGTGCTTTGAGTTGATGGGCAGATTGGTGCTTCTGTGCTGGTGGTTGGAATGGTGCTCCTGTGTTAGTAGTCAGGATGGTGCTTCTGTGTCGGTGGTCAGAATGGTGCTTCTGGGTTGGTGGTCAGAACGGTGCTCCTGTGTTAGTTGTCAGTATAATGCTCTTGTGTCAGTGATTAGAATGGTGCTCCTGTGTCAGTGATCAGAATCGTGCCTTTGTGTCAGTGTTTAGAATATTTCTCCTGTGTCAGAATGGTGCTCCTGTGGTGGTGGTCAGAATAGTGCTCCTGTGTTGGTGGTCATAAATGATGCTCATGTGTTTGTGGTCAGAATAGTGCTCCTGTGTCAGAATGGTGTTTCTGTTTGGTGGTCAGAATGGGGTTCACGTGTTGGTGGTCAGAATGGGGTTTACGTGTTAGTGGTCAGAATGGGGTTCACGTGTTGGTGGTCAGAATGGTGCTTCTGTGTCTGTGATCAGAATGGTGCTCTTGTGACAGTGATCACAGCGATTCTTTATCACTCTAGCATTATAACAAAGGTGCTGACAAGCCCTTATGTGATAGTACATTCTGCAATGTCAGATTCTCTTTACGGAGCTCTCAAGGGTCTGTTAGACCTGTGATGTCTCCCCGGAACTGCTTGCAGTTGCAAACAAAATGTCTTTAATTTACCTGCATGTGGCGTGTACATAGAATGTACATAGAATGGCTGTATGCGCTTGTACTTGTGCTAATTTGTATCAGTGTTTAATGTTTTCGTCCAAATGCATTTTTGTCCGAATTTGGGGGATTTTCGCGTTTGTTTTAACAAACGATAACGAACGTGCAGAGTTCGAAATCCGAAAGATCGGACATAAAAAATGCTTTATTTTCATTTTGTTGTGAAAACAGTTTGATACAGATAGAAGATTCGACATGACGGTGACAATAGCGATCTGTGTGTATCAAACATGCGGTCAAATGTGCCTAACCTAACTCTATTAGTGCAAGATTATTCGACATAGAGAGAAAAGATTCAACATTATAGAGACATGAAGATTCGACGAAGCAGCTAAAAACATACGATCACCACAAGCGGACATTTATGATCAAATGCTCAGCCCATAGGCAATAGAAGAATTCTAATGTTGGTTGACTAGTAATAATAATTTATAAATATAATTATTTCTAGTCATGCAACATTAGAATTCTACTATAGCTTGTGGGCGGAGCATTCGACCAAAAATGTACGATTGCGGCGTCGTACAGTTTAGCTGCTTCGTCGAAACCTCTTAGAACATTCGACAGACACCATAAGCCTTTTCGATGACAGATTCGGATTTTCGGACGAAGGCATTTTTTAACTAAACTAAAACAAAAACACATTTCGAGAGTAACTAAGAGCCGGTTTACACAGGGGCGACCTGTCAGGCGACTCAGCCACCTGACAAGTCGCGGTCCGCAGTAGTCAATGGAACCGTTCTAATAGGAGCGATGCAAGTCGCTCCGACTTAGAAAAAGGTTCCTGTACGACTTTGGGGGCGACTCGGGGCGACTTGCATTGACTTCAATACAGAAGTCATTTTGCAAGTTGCCTCTCAAGTCGCCTTGAGATCGCCTTTCCGAGTTGCCCCCAAAGTCGTGCCGCCTGTGTGTGAACCGACTCTCAATAAAAAAATGTTTTGAACAAAAACTAAATTCCATGTGTGCACATTTCTAGTGATTACCCATGTATGATTTATGAATGTCAGTGTGAATCTCACAGTGCAAAGTTGCAGTAGACCGCTCTGAGTTCTGTAAACTGAAAGCCGGTGGGTTTCTATAGGTTAGTGCACTTTGCACATCATCAAAGCTCTTTGCATTTCTGTACCGAATAAGCACATGTCTAAATGATCAAGTCATTTTTTTTAAACAATGAAGCTATTACCTTGGAGCAGAATTCTCTCCCTGGTATCTGTGGTCTCTGAATCTCCTCTGAATGATGTGATTAAACTGGGAACAAAATGTTTGAGTACAATGAAAATGAAATATTCTGCCTTGAATAAGGATATTTGTTGAAACTATTAGCTCAAATAAGCTAAGAAGAAAGATCAAAGAACCCAATTCAATTTCACATTATAGCATGTTGGAGGAAAGACACAGAAAATAACCTGGTGGTGCCTTATAATTTGTCAGTGCCAGTCATGAACAGTTATAAACTGTAGAGTTAAGGTAAAATGTATTCCTGCAACAATCTACACTGGCACAATCGATTAAAAGGAAACTAATACATTCATTGTACTTCTCAAGGTAAAACAACATTCAGCCTTAAAGGGGATTCCCAGTTTAAATAGAATCCTCTCTCTGCTTGTCATTCCTCCATGTAATAAAACTGGACAACTTTATTGAGTTTATAGAGAGGATTTTCTAGAAACCTCGTCCCCCATTCCTGTAATAAGCTCACTATGACTCCTAGAGGTCTGTGCAGAACTTCAGGTCCAATCACAGGTAGTGAGCTAGGTGGAATCCAACATCACTTGCAAGGACTTTTGGCTAACTGTATGAGAACTTTATAAATAGAGGTTACACATTTAAAGGGGTGCAATTGTGTTTTTTTTTCTCTTTTTGGTCTCAACAGAATTATAGTTTGACTTTAAAGTGGACCTATCATAAAAAAGTAACGTCTTGGTATATCAAAGATACCCTGCAACTTTGACTATTTGGAACAAAGTGACAAAGGCCGCGATTCAGATACATTGTCGTATCTTTGAGCGGGCGTAGCGCATCTCCTATGCGCTACGCCGAGGTAACGTAGAGAGGCAAGTACTGTATTCACAAAGCACTTGCTCCCATATGTACGCCGGCGTAACGTAAATGGGCCGGCGTAAGCCCGCGTAATTCAAAGTAGCAAGGCAGTGGGCGTGTTGTATTATAATGAAGTGTGACCCCATGTAAATGCATGGCCGATCGAACGGCGCGCGCATGCTCAGAATACTCCCTAAGATACGTCAACGTAACCTACGCCCAGCCCCATTCACGTACGACTTACGCAAACAACGTAAAATACGGCGCTGTTCCGACGTTTCCAACGTCCATACCTTAACATGACTTACCCCTGCTTTATGAGGTAAGTACGTTCGTAAATCGGTGTATCTAGGTCATTTGCATATTCAACGCGTAAATCTATGGAAGCGCCCCTTGCGGCCAGCGTAAATATGCACCCAAGATACGACGGCGTGAGGAGACTTACGTCGTCATATCTTGCAAAATTCAGGCGTATCTCAGTTCCTGAATAAGCGCATAGATACGACGGCGCATATTTGGACTTACGACGGCGTATCTGGAGATACGCCGTCGTAAGTCCTTTCTGAATCCGGGCCAGAATCTTTTTAAAACCAATCCCCCAATCCACTTATACTTACTTTCCCTGCCATTCCATTGCTCTCCAGTCCTGTGTAAGCTCCATGATAGATGCAGTTGGAGCTTTCACAGGGCTGACAACATTGTCTTTCCCATTATGTGACAGTGTCTGGGCTTGGTGATTGGTTGCTTAGACGCAAGAACTACATTGTCTTTCCCATCAGGTGACAGTGTCTGGGCTTGGTGATTGGTTGCTTAGACGCAAGAACTACATTGTCTTTCCCATCAGGTGACAGTGTCTGGGCCTGGTGATTGGTTGCTTAGGCATAAGAGCTACATTGTCTTTCCCATCAGGTGACAGGGTCTGGGTTTGGTGATTGGTTGCTTAGACCCAAAAGGGATATTGTCTTTCTTATCAGGTGACAGTGTCTAGGCCCGGTGATTGGTTGCTTAGGCACAAGAACGACATTGTCTTTCCCATCAGGTGACATTGTCTGGGCTTGGTGATTGGTTGCTTAGACCCAAGAGCTACATTGTCTTTCTTATTATTATTATTATACAGGATTTATATATCGCCAATAGTTTGCGCAGCGCTTTACATCAGGGAAGACAGTACAGTCACAATACAATTCAATATATTAGGGATCAGAGGGCCCTGCTCGTTAGAGCTTACAATCTAGAAGGGAGGGTCAAGTGGAACAAATGGTAGTTAGCAGTGGGGGTTGACAGTGACAGTTTCAGATGACAGTGTCTGGGCCTGATGATTGGTTGCTTAGGCAAAAGAACGACATCGTCTTTCTCATCAGGTGACAGTGTCTGGGCTTGGTGATTGGTTGCTTAGACCCAAGAGGTACATTGTCTTTCTTATCAGGTGACAGTGTCTGGGCTTGGTAATTGGTTGCTTAGGCCCAAGAGCTGCCTGCTGGAGACTTACATGCACATCTATATCTAAAAGCAATGGGTAATCTGGTTGACCACTATGAAGCAATGGAAATGCGCAGCAAAGGTGAGTATAAGCAGGTCGGGAGGGAGTGAGGGTGGGCTTGTAAGAAATGCTATTACTTTGTCTAATGAGCAAAATTAAAGATTCTATTTAAAGCAATTTTTATCAGCCACCTAAAAGATTGAATGGCCAGTTGCCTGTAACAGATGAGTTAATATACTCAGAATACAAAAAGCATCCAATTGCGTGACTTTTTTGGGTACACATACAAAACCAATACATATATGTATTCAACAAATTTAATAATGTATCAGCCTAAACAAATGGCTGACCATGCTAGGCAAATGAAAAATGTCATTCATACATACATTTTTATTGATAAAGAGTCCAACGGGCTGGAATTTCTCTACAGGCAGATGGAACCTTCTTAGCGTGTTTCCTGAACCAAAGTCTGCTTCCTAGGGAGAACATGAAAGGGGTCTACAACTGTATAAACACAGTGTTATAATCAGTACATAAGGTGCCAAATGTGACACCGGAGGGGGGGATGAATCTGAAAAGCGGAAGTTCCATTTTTTGGGTGAACTCCACTTTAATGTTTATGTTCATTGTTTTTTTATTATTATTATTATTGCTACAAGTGCTATGTCGAGCTTGATTTAACTTCTTCTGTGGATCCTGTGGAATTTATACCAAGGAGATTTTTCTACTTAGCATGGGCATCTATTTTATAGACACCATCGCAGCAAGTTGACCACAAATATTGAATTTGTCTCCCTGGGACTTACCACGTGACCAGTATACTGTATTATATATTTTTCACCTTTTGTATTCTATTTTTAGATACAGTTGCTTATTTACATATCACAATTGTGAAATTGTTAAAATTATTCTTATATTTTAGATATGTGCCTACCAAGTACATTTTTTCCACATTTTGTTCTCAATCTATTCATTACTAAGACGTGGCACATTTGTTATTAAAGCGTTTGTAATTTCCTTTAAAATAACAAACATGTTATACTTACCTCCACTGTGCAGTTTGTTTTGCACAGAGTGGCCCCGATCCACATCTTCTGGTCCTCCCCGCAATTACTGACAACAGTCATGCGAGAGCTCGCATGGTGGTGAGTAATTGCGGGCGCGCTCCCGTGATACAGCGAGCGGCCATGGCCGCTCACTGTATCACTCGGCCCCGCCCCTCGGTACGCTGCGTTACTGGATGTGATTGACAACAGCGCCAGCCAATGCCTGCGCTGCTCTCAATCCATCCGCGGCCAGGCTGAGCGGGCGAAGAGGATCTCGGGACCGCACGGGACTTTCGACGGGTCAGGTAAGTAAAACGGGGGCTCGGAGGGGGCCAGCAACATCAGATGTTTTTTCACCTTAATGCATAGATTGCATTAAGGTAAAAAAAAATAATAATTTACAACTCCTTTAATGGTGTTGATTACCACCTAAGGGCAATTGTAATCAAACTATATTCTACATGTGCTATATTAGCGACTTATTATACTCTCTGCATATTGCCAATTATTGGTGTATCATTTACTTTTTACAAATAAAAATCATTGTTAAAAAAAAAAAGAAACTCCTTAAAAAACCTTTGTTTATACTGCGACAAAAGATCCTTTTATATGTGGATTGTAGTTTATTTAAAACTTGGGTAAGTAAATTTCAAGCACATATTCAGCTAAAATAAAAATAAAATAAACTCTTGCTATAAATCAAAACTGGGTTAAATAAATAGAATTACAATAAACAAACATTTAAATTAGAACAAAATAAGTAAATGCATACTATAATACGAAATGTTTTAGCAAGAGCACCATAAATTATGTGCTTAGCCTTAATTGGTGTCACACAGTTCTAGAATAAATCCTATGAATAGTTTAAAAAGTCTATGACAAAACATTGGATGGAATCTGCTCTAACTTTAAATATACACCAAGAACTGACTCAATGGAATGTTCTCAGTGCTGAATGGCACGCTGTATGTTTTCAGAAAATAAAAGGAAACTAAACTGTATTTATACATAGGGGTTATTTTCCATTTATTTTAAGCCATAATACATACTAATCAGGCAAATAACATGTAGAAGTGGAAAATAGGAGACACAAAAGACCTTTGTTCTTTAAGAGGTTATCCAATTTATAATAAAAATTTGTCTTTTCAAAAAAATGAGAACACACAGAACAATTAATAAAGGTTTCAGAAATCTTCCTAGGGAAGTTTCCAGAGGGATCGTTTTAACCGGAATTTTTTTTTTAGAAGCTACAAATACTGAAGCTGCTGACTTTTAATATATGGACACTTACCTGTCCAGTGTGCCTGCAATGTCAGCAGCCGAAGCCAAAGGCTCATCTCTCGGCTGCCCCGCCGCCATCCTCGGTGAGGGAATCCGGAAGTGAAGCGTCGCGGCTTCACTGCCCGGTTCCCTACTGCGCATACTGCGAATCCGCGAGTCTCCTGGGACCACTGTGTTTCCCAGAAGACAGCATGGGGGGCATGACTCCCGTGGGAGTCTTTGCCCAGAAGTGGGTGCAAATACCTGTATTATACAGGTATCTGCACCCCCCTCCCCCTGAAAGGTGCCAAATGTGACACCGGAGGAGGGGGTTCCTCCGCTTTAACCACTTAGGCCCCAGACCATTTGGCTGGCCAAAGACCAGGCCACTTTTTGCGATTCGGCACTGCGTCGCTTCAACTGACAATTGCGCGGTCGTGCGACATGGCTCCCAAACAAAATTGACATCCTTTTTTCCCCCACAAATAGAGCTTTCTTTTGGTGGTATTTGATCAACTCTGTGGTTTTTATTTTTTGTGCTATAAAAAAAACAAAATAGAGCAAAAATTTTGAACAAAAAAACAATATTTTTTACAGCGATCGGTGCTATAACAATGCACTGATTACTGTAAAAATGACACTGGCAGTGAAGGGGCTAACCTTTAGGGGGCGCTGAAGGGGTTAAGTGTGACCTAGGAAGTGATTCTAACTGTTAAGGAGCGTGGCTTGCCGTGACATGTCACTGATCGCTGTTCCTGATGACAGGGAACAGACGATCAGTGGCATGTCACTAGGAAGAACGGGGAGATGTTGTGTTTATACTGACATCTCCCCGTTCCTTAGCTCGACATCGAGTCCGCGGGCACGGTCACGGAGCTCGCGGCAGGGTCGCGACCACACAACTGCAATTTAAAGGGGACGTAGAGTATATATACGTCCATTAGGGGAGCCGGGACATTCTGCCGACGTATAAAGTCGTGCGGCGGTCGGCAAGCGGTTAGGGACACTTTGTGGTGTGTCAGAAAGAGGGGAAGGATGTCCATAGAAGACTATCACAAGCTAGTCCACAGTCTGCTCAGAGACTATAACCTTATATACCTTAACCACTTGACCATCTTGAAGATTTAGACCAGGCCATTTTTTGCAATACAAGACAGTTGGCTGGTCAGGTTACTGGTAGGGAAGCGGTCGATAGAATCAGGGAGCTCACGTTGTACCCCCAAAAAATTCTGTAATTTTATGTGTAAGGTAAGAGGCAAAAAAGGTATAAGATATTGGTGAAATCATGTGATTTATTGCCAGTTAAGCCTCGTACACACGGGTAAGAATCTTGTCAGGAAAAAACCCTTGTTTTTCCTGACCAGATTCTTGTCAAGAATCTCTTGCTGCCCGAGTGTACAGACTCTCCTTTCAAAAGAACCGCGGATCTCTTGAAAGGCAAGAACACGGTGACATTATCGCGGTGCACCCTACCTATGCCTAGGAAGTTACCGCGCATGCATCAAAGTCATTTTGAGTATGGCGGGTTTCCACGGCGACAGGTAAATATACACACCCTCGGGTTTCTCGGCAGGAAAACTGCAGAGAATCTCACGACGAGAAAAATAGAGAACATGGGGCCAGATTCACGTAGACTAGCGGCGGCATAACGTATCATAGATACGTTACACCGCCGCAAGTTTTCATCGCAAGTGCCTGATTCACAAAGCACTTACAATGAAAACCTACACTGGCGGCCTCCGGCGTAAGCCCGTGTAATTTAAAGGGGTTGTGCCATTGGGGTTGGGCTCCCGCGCCGGACCTACTGCGCATGCTCCGTTTCGAAATTCCCGCCGTGCTTTGCGCGAACTGACGTAATTTTTTCGAACGGCGACCTGCGTAGCGTACTTCCATATTCCCGGACGTCTTACGCAAACAACGTGAATTTTTTAATTTCGACGCGGGAACGACGGCCATACTTTATACAGCACATACGTGTGCTGAGTAAAGTTAGGGCACCCAAAACGACGACTAACTTTGCCACGGGAAACTAGACTAGAAGCGACGTAGCGAACGCGAAAAACCGTCGTGGATCGCCGTAACTCCTAATTTGCATACCCGACGCTGGTTTACGATGCGAATTCCCCCCAGTGGCGGCCGCGGTACTGCATCCTAAGATCCGAGAGTGTAAAACAATTACACCTGTCGGATCTTAGGGCTATCTATGCGTAACTGATTCTATGAATCAGTCGCATAGATACTCTGAGAGATACGACGGAGTATCTGAGATATTCCGTCGTATCTCCTTTGTGAATCTGGCCCATGTTCTCTATTTTCCTCCTCTAGATTCTGGGCAGTTTTCTTGTCGAGAAACCTGAAAGCCTCGTACACACGCTCGGTTTACTTGGCAAGAAAGCTCTGCTAGCAGTTTTCTTGCTGGTTCTTGCCGAGTAAACCGTGCGTGTGTACGAAGCTTTATTGTTAGGGTATTATTTAATGCTCCTATAAGTAGTTCTAATGGGTTTACATATACTTTACTTTTCAGTTGGTATTCAAGGAATGATGGAAATTTTTGCATAAACAGGACTACAGGTCACCAGTACAGGCACTGATTATGCATAGAATTGTGAAATATACATTTAACGAATATGAGAATAATTTTTGATGTTTCCCGAAGGTCTTTTCAAACTGTATATGATTAGCCAAATATAAAAAAATAAATAAGAATGCTTCTGTTTTGAAATATCTTTTTCCTGTATAACATTTCTTTAGAACGAAAGATGTAATTTGTCCTGCTGGAATCATTATCCATATGTGCAGTGCGGATCCCAGGCTTACTGTGACTGTCAAATCTGTTGTTTATTTTTTAATATCCAGAGAAAAAACGATTTTAAGTCTTAATATTTTAAACGATACACGGCAGATGTTAAATATACGTATATTTCTAGGTAAACGTGCTACATAATGTTTGTTTCTAACTGGTTTTATTCCAAATGGCTTGTTAAAGAAGGAGTAGATTTAAAATCAAAGGCCCGGATTCACAAAGCACTTACGCCGACGTATCCCGAGATACACCGCGTAAGTGCAAATATGCGCCATCGTATCTATGCGCCGTGCCCACAAACTGAGATAAGCCTAAAAATAGGCTTCATCCGACTGATGTAACTTGCCTACGCCAGCGTATCGTGGGCGCATATTTACGCTGGACGCATTTGGCGCTCCCATTGATTTACTATTCAAATATGGAAATGAGGGAGATACATCGATTCACAAACGTACTTGTGCCCGGCGCATAATATACGCGGTTTGCGTAAGTCGTACGTCTGGCGTAAAGTTATTCCCCATATATGAGGCGCAACCCATGCAAAGGTATGGACCAGGGAACACAAGCCGTCGTATCTTTTGTTATTTACGTTGTACGTGAATATGACTAGGCGTAGGTTACGTTCACGTCGTAGGCAGTGATCCGGCGTATCTTAGGGAGTAGTTCCGGCGTGATTCTGAGAATACGCACTGGATACATCAACGGGACGGCGCATGCGCCGTTCGTTATTCGTATCTTTATCGCGCTCGGCCCATCATTTGCATGGGGTCACGCCTCATTTGCATTGCTCACGCCCACTTCCACTTACGACGACTTACGCCTAAGAAACCAAGCGCAGATTTGGTGGCAAGTGCTTTGTGAATTCGGTGCTTGCCTCTCTGCGCTGCGTCGGCAACGCGTAAAGAAGATACGCTACGGCGGCATAAATATGCGCCGATGTATGTGAATCCTTAAAGTCTAAGGGGCAGATCCACGTACCTGCGCGTAAGAATCCGCCGGGCGCAGCGTATCTAAGATACACTACGCCACCGCAACTTTTTTTTTTTTCGAATCCTCAACAAATTTGCGCCGTAAGTTACGGCGGCGTAGTGTATCTTTGGCGGCGTAAGGGCGCGGAATTCAAATGGATGTAATAGGGGCTTGTTTTATGCGAATACGTTGTGACCCGACGTAAACTACTTTTTTTAACTGTGCATGCGCCGTCCGTGGGGGTATCCCAGTGCACATGCTCGAAATTAACCCGGAAAAAGCCAATGCTTCCGACAGTGACGTCATTCTACGCAAATCCCTATTCACGAACGACTTACGCAAACAACGTAAAAATTTCAAATTTCTACGCGGGAAGGACGGCCATACTTAATATTGAGTACGCCTCATAACAGTAGCTTTAACTATATGCCGGAAAAAGCCGAACGAAAACGACGTAAAAAAATGCGGCGGCCCAACGTACGTTCATGGATCGCCGTAAATAGCTAATTTGCATACTCGCAATGAAAACCTACGCCCGCGGCCTCCGGCGCAAGGCGGGACAATTCAAATGAGCGTGTGCCATTTAAATTAGGCGCGCTCCGGCGCCGGACCTACTGCGCATGCTCCGTTTCCTAACTCCCGCCGTGCTTTGCGCGCCGTGACGCAATTTTTTTGAACGGCGACGCGCGTATCGTACTTCCGTATTCCCGGATGGCTTACGCAAACGACGTTGATTTTTAAATTTCGACGCGGGAACGACGGCCATACTTTAGACAGCAATACACTTGCTGACTAAAGTTAAGGCACCAAAAAAAAAGTGTAACTTTGCGACGGGAAACTATACTAGCGGCGACGTAGCGAACGCGAAAAACCATCGTGGATCGGCCGTAACTCCTAATTTGCATACCCGACGCTGGTTTACGACGTGAACTCCCCCAAGCGGCGGCCGCGGTATTGCATCCTAAGATCCGACAGTGTAAAACTATTACACCTGTCGGATCTTCTGGCTATCTATGCGTAACTGATTCTATGAATCAGTCGCATAGATAGAAACAGAGATACGACGGCGTATCAGGAGAAACGCCGTCGCATCTCATTTGTGAATCTGGCCCTTTGTAATTCTATGGTTTTCTCATGTATATTTCAATATCTTGCTTGCTTCTTGATTTGTAATATTTTTTTTTGGTCTCTCCTGCTTTTTAAATTGAGTTGCCATTAGTGAGCTCCACACTTAGGATCGTCTATGACAGAGGTGTAAAAATAAAAGGAAATATTTGTATTATTATTATACAGTTTACACAGCACTTTACAATATAAAAGGGAGACAATACAGTTACAATACAATAAAATACAAGAGGATTAAGAGGGCCCTGCTCAGAAGAGCTTACAATCTAAAGCCCTATACACACTATGGCCCAGATTCACGTAGATCGGCGCATCTTTGTGCTGGCGTAGCACATCTCATATGCGCTACGCCGACGTAACTGTGAGAGGCAAGAGCAGTATTCACAAAGCACTCTCTCCCAAACTTGCGCTGGCGTAACGTAAATTGGCCGGCGTAAGCCCGCCTAATTCAAAGTAGGTTGAAGGAGGGCGTGATACATGTAAATGAACCGTGACCCCATGCAAATGAATGGCAGAACGAACGGCGCATGCGCGCGCATACTCAGAGTCACGTCGCATATACTCACTAAGATACGACGGCTCAATGCCTACGATGTGAACGTAACCTACGCCCAGCCCCATTCACGTACGACTTACGTAAACAACGTAAAATACAACGGCTGTTCCGTCGCTGTTCCGTCGTCCATACCCTAACATGACTTACCCCTGCTTTAGGTGGAATAACTTTACGCCGGACGTACGCCATACGTAAACGGCGTAGATTACAGCGACGGGCGCATAGATACAACGGCGCATCCGTGGACTTACGCGGCGTATCAGAAGAAGGGAAAAATAATAAAGATATGAAAGAAAATAAGAAAATAATAACAATATTAGGAATGAGAGAGAGAGACATTTTTAACAGTTCCACTACAGTACCAGTCCTCAGGATCACACCACTAGTAGGGGAGCAAGCCAGGGTCCAGAAGCAGATATAGCAGATAAGGATTAAACAGACGCTTAAAGCGACACTAAGGATAATTTTTTTTAATATAAAAAAATAACAAGCATGTTATACTTACCTCCACCGTGTGGCTTGTTTTGCACACCGTGGCCCCGATCCACGTCTTCTGGGGTCCCTTGGCGGCTGTCATGGCTCCCCCTCTGCAAGAGCTTTCCGCCTTCATGTTCGCGATGGTAAAAAGCTCTTGCGGGCGCGCTCCTGTGATACAGCGGCGGGCATAGCTGACTGTATCACTTGGCCCCGCCCCCCGCCGTGGATGTGATTGACAGCAGCCAATCCAACCTAGCCAATCAATGGCCAATCAACGGCCAGGCTGGGAACCGAAGTAAAACGGGGGCTTGTTATTTAAAAAAAAAAATATTTACTTTACAACCTCTTTAAGGGCCAAATCCACAAAAGGGATACGACGGCGTAACTGCTGTTACGCCGTCGTATCCCTGTTCCTAACTATGGAACTGATCCACAGAATGAGTTTTCCATAGTTAGGCAGAAGATCCGGCATGTGTAAGGGACTTACACTGCCGGATCTTAGGATGCAGTACCGCATCCGCCGCTGGGGGCATTTCGTGCCGAAATGCCGCCTCGGGTATGCAAATTAGCACTTACGGAGATCCAAGAAGCTTTTCAGCTTAGTTTTTTCTCCGTAAGTTTTAGTTTGCAAACGCAAAATTAGGGCTGCTTTTACAAGGTGTAAACTGTTTACACCTTGTAAAAACAGACCTTTCTGTCCAGCGACGCGATTTTTTTTAAATTTTTAATTTTTTTTTCGCGCCGTATCTTTTTTTTTTTTTCGACGCAACTTTATTGGCCCATCGCAATCCAAAAAGCTCGGCGTAACGTAATTTCGCGCTATGCACGTCGGGAAAATGACGTCACGAGTATGCGCAGTACGGCCGGCGCGGGAGCGCGCCTATTTTAAATGGGAATCGCCCCCATGAAAATAGGAACGCCTTGCACCGGCGGAATTTAAGTTACACAGCCCAAAATTTCTAGGTAAGTGCTTTGTGGATCGGGCACTTAGGTAGAAATTTTAAGGCAGTGTAACTTAAATGGAAAAATTTACGTTACGCCGGATCTTTGTGGATTTGGCCCTAAGTCTTTAATTTCGGTAGAGGGAAAGCGTAATGCGTGAGGGACCTTGATAAAACCAAGGGCGCTTTGCAAGAAAAAAATGGTTTATAGAAAAGCAGATGTATTAGATCAGCCATAGATGGGTTTTTTCATTTTTGACTGGAGTTGCCCTTTAATCTGATAGATCCCAAAAACATGTATTTAGCTAATTAATTTTAATTGGCATCCTTCTCATAGCTGAAAAGCACAGGAAAAATGATGAGTCAGTTTGTTTTTCTTTATAATTACATGCGTATAAGATCTGCTATGCTGGAAACGGGGCTTACAATTTGCATATATTTCTGACAACCATTTGAGCTAGAGAATTTAATGTGAACCTATATTCTTTAACTAAACAGCTTCCATCTGATTTACATTCCGCTATAAATCAAAGAGAGACGTGATTGTTTCTGAACATATACTACCACTTATTTATCATAAATAAATCGCTCAAGACCGTGGACTTAGAAAAAGATGATTTAATGAGGCTGGGCCAATCAGATTCCAATCTGAAATCCAATTAATTCTGCACTGCCAATCAAGAGTGAACAAGTGTAATAACTACATAAGAAGCAGCAGAGCCAAGAACGGTCTAACGAGATATGTGCCGCTTTCTTTAAAATCCTCATTTGATATGCTGGCTTTCATAGCAAATTTAGAAATTATGTTTTTATTTTATTTTTTTACATAAGTGAACTGTTTTAAATTGTGCAAAGTATGATTAAAAAAAAGAGTAAACTCCAGAAAAAGTGAAAAAATTTGCCCTAGGAACAGAAGGGGTAAAAGGAGCAACCGTCTAAGCACCCAAGCTGACCTCTAACCCTGGTGGTGGTGGGGGTGGAGGGGTGGGTGCAGCTCACAGTTCTGTAAAAGTGATCAGATGTCTGTAAAGTTGCCTGGATCACTTTTACAAAACAGCTAATCTCAAGTAGAGTTGAGTGGACACCTGGATGTTCGGGTTCGGGTCCGAATCCGAACCCCATTGTAGTCAATGGGACACGGACTTTTAGAAAAAAAAAATGCGCGGAGGTCCCCGCAAATTCAATAACCAGACCCTTTAGGTCACGTGACCCCGCACCCTCTGACGTACCCTCTGCTACATCACTGGGTAAGCCCCGGCTTCCCTCTTCCTGGGCTTTCCCAGTGACGTAGCAGAGGGTACGTCAGAGGGTGCGGGGTCACGTGACGGGTGGCCCTGCCTCCTCTATATAAGTAATGTCACAGCTTCAGCGCGTCATTCGCTGGGCTGCGTCCAGCGGTGAGAGGAGGTCGGGGATGCTGCGCTCCGGATGAATGGATCTTCTCATCGCTGGAGCGGAGATCACCCGTCGCAGGATCTTCTCACCGCTGGAGATCACCCGCAGCCGTCGCAGGATCAGGACAACGTTGAAGCAGGAAGCCGGGAATGAGTGGATTATCACCGCTGGTGTTTTTTTCTTTTTTTTTTTTTATTAATAATGGACTTTATTTTACGGTGTGTGTGTGTGTTTTTTTTTACAAGACTTTACACTTCCTTTGTGAAATGGTAGGGGTACAGTGTACCTCATTACCATTTCACACAGGGGGGGTCAGGATCTGGGGGTCCCCTTTGTTAAATGGGTCTTCCAGATTCTGATAAGCCTCCCGCCCGCATACCCCCACAACCACCGGGCAAGGGTTGTGGGGATGAGACCCTTGTCCCCATCAACATGGGGACATCCTCCCCATGTTGAGGGCATGTGGCCTGGTGCGGTTCAGGAGAGGGGGGGGCGCACTCTGTCCCCCCCTCTTTTCTGCGGCCGGCCAGGTCAACGTGATCGGATAACGGGTCTGGTTATGGATATTTAGGGGGAACCGCACGTAATTTTTGTTTTAAATTGACGGCGGGGTTGCACTTAATATCCATACCAGACCTGAAGGGTCTGGTTATGGATATTTAGGGGGAACCGCACGTCATTTTTTTTTTAATTGACGGCGGGGTTCCCCTTAATATCCATACCAGACCTAAAGGGTCTGGTTATTGAATTTGCGGGGACCTCCGCGCATTTTTTTTCCCGAACTCCGATCCCGGACCCAAACTTTTTCCAATTATTCGGGTTCGAGTCTGGGTTCGGGAAAAACCCAAAGTCCGTACCGAACCCGAACTTTACAGTTCGGGTTTGCTCAACCCTAATCTCAAGCTCAATAAGAAACCATGGCTGCATCTGAAATTTTAAACCCATTTTTTTTGTAAATGTCAGTGCTGCTGCAGAGCTTTCTGCATAACACATGTGCACACTGAAATATTTTGTTTCAGAATTTTGTTTTCGTCCAAAAAATATTTATTTAGTTACTCCCGAACTTCATCTTTATTTATTTTGTTTCGTTAAAAAATACATTCGTCCAAAAATCCGAATTAATTAAGGTTGAATCTGTCATTGGAGGCTTATGGTGTCTGTAGGATGTTCTAAGAAGATTCGACAGAGCAGCTAAACTGTACGACGCAGCAATCGTATATTTCAGGTAGAATGTTCCGCCTATAAGCTATAGAAGAATTCTAATGTTCTATGACACTAGTGATAATTATATTTTTTGTAGCAGACTGCTCCTGTTGGGCAGGCGCTGCTTTAAATTTAGATGGGGTCTGAGTGTTAGTTGACTCGGACATGTGTAATTTTTATTAAATTTAGCCTCTGTTTCAGCCATGGCTGTGCTGGGAGTAACCACCAATGTTCGCCTGGGGGTGTTATTACCACTCCAGGCCAAGGGTGGCAGCAGCAGAGTCAGGGTGTATTGGGTGTCCCCCTCAGCAGCCAATCAGCCGGAGTGATCGTCCCGCTGTGCATGCTGGGGAGGGGTACTTAAGGAACAGATGCCATTGGACCGGGGTCATCGGTCTGTCGTTCCACCACCCTGTGGCCCACCTGGCCGGGGGTGTGTGTCCCTGAAATCCTGGCTCCGGTACCACGTTGGTCCGGGGTTGTGATCTGTCTAAGTAGGCCCAGTAGTCAGACTGGGGCCTGCGCTTTTAAGGTGATCCTGTGCTGTCTGTCCTGGAGAGAGAAAGCCGCTTGATGAAGGAAACCAGGGGAGGACCTATCCTGGAGAGGACCATGCACGTGGCTTATTTTTTTGATAAATAAATGAATAAAGACCAACAATTTTGAAAAAAGTCCCCATTAAAAATTTTCATAGTATGCTTATTATAACATTTTGCAAATAGGTAATTTTTCTCCTTCACTGATGTGCGCTGATGAGGCTGCACTGATAGGCACTGGTGAGGCAGCACTTATGGGCACCGATAGGCTGCACTCATGGACACCGATGAGGCGGCACTGGTGGGCACTGATGAGGAGGCACTCATAGGTGGCACTTACTGTATAGGTGACACTAATGAGGAGGCACTTATTGGCAGCACTGGTGGGCACTGATTAAGAGCCGGAGGCACTTTAGCTGTCATTCGGCGTGGAAGGCAAGTGGTTAAAAGAAATGTCAATTTTTAAAATATAATTTAAGGTTTTAAATGAATTACTGCTTCGTTTATTTTGTTTGTTTTTTTGCATTTATATATGTAGTGCACCGAACCCCAATGCAATTTTTTTTTACTTCCACTGATTCCAGGCCATTTTCTCTTTTCACTGGCCACAGTCCGGCCTTTCTAAAGCCTAAAGGAATCGGATAGTAAACTGGCCCTTTGTTATGAAAGTTTGGAGTCCCCTGGTCTAGAATGTGCACTGTTGGAGCTTCCTCTAGAATTACTATGCATGTACTATCAGAAGAAACATCCAGTGTGCCCAGTCCTGATCATAAATAATTAGCTGGGGGAGCTTCCACGTGCCAATACCGCTGAGGCACTATGCAATTAAATGAAAGCAAAAGAGCATTGTTGGCCCAATGCATGAATTTGTTTAATTGAAAGAGAACCAACAGAATCAACAGGTCATTACTAGGAATGAAGGAAGGAAGCTATTGGCTGCAGCCAGGGCATGCCAACCCCTTTGTGTATGTGCACCTGCTGGGCAGAGAATACCCCAGCTGCAGATAATTGGGCCAGCAGTGACAGTTTTTTTCCAGGTTCAGCTTTTTCTTTTATTAGGCATACCCAGACTTATTTTTATTGATGGAGAATTTAGGCTTGGTAATTAGGGTGTTTTGCACACACATTAGGAGCACCCGGGTACCGCCCCCTCTCTCCACTCCAACCCTCTATATGCCGCTGCCACCCCCTATTCATGCGCCTGGACAATTCAGGGGACGGGTGTATGAATTACAGCACAATGTTAGAGCCGGAGGTTCTAATACAGTTCAAAATCGGGTGGGCTCAGGACGCAGAGGATGCGCTCTCAGGTTGCAATAGCGAATTAATATTTGCTGTTGAAACACTGATCCTCCAATTAGAAGCAGGTGTGAGACCCATTTTCCGGTTGGCCAAAAAGAGAAGACTCCCGATTGCCCGCCGAGGAGGAGGGAAGAAATGGAAGCCACCGTTATGACCCAGAGAATGAGAGGCCGCAGGAGAACAACAGGAGAAAGGGAGGCCGTCGAGCAGAGGAAGCCACCGCTGAGCGGGGAATGGGTTTAGTGCCGACCGACCAACCGGGGAGGGTGACATACTGTTTGCAGCCCCCCCAATAAAAAAATTCCACTGGCCGCCACTAACATGCACTTTTTGCACATAATTGGATAATTGAACACAGTTTTACTTTATTTAGTAAACCTTTCACTGTGCTATTTGAACAATCTCCATTACTTTAGCAAATCAATCCCATTGATACTAACCAACCACGAGAGTTTAGTAATATAATATTGGCTCTAGTGAAATGGGAATGGGTCCACTTTGCTACCGGTATTGCCATGTGTTGCCATAAAAGAGAATTACTTTTCCTGGTGGCCACTGTCACCAAGACTAAAAGTGCAATAAAATAAAAAATAGGCACCAGTAGGGGGGGGGGGGGACATCTGTTCCAGTGACAACTGCCAAAAAAGACCTTTACCTCATTATAGAGAGATCTTCTCAGCAAGTACAGTTACTCCAGAGCTTAGTAGATGAGGTAAAGCTTCACTTTGCAAAAAATACCCAATCACGTGCAAGGAAAAAAAATAATAATAATTTTTGCTTGCACATGATTGGATGATGGAAGTTAACAGAGCTTCTGCTCTTTTACTAAGCACTGGAGCAACTGCTCTTGCAGAGTGCACTTTGCAACGTGCACAGCAGTGGTGCCCGTTGGCTTTACCTTTCCCAGCCCTTCATGGACATCGCGGTGGCTTCCTTTTCCTCTCTCCTCCTCAGCGGCCGATTGGGACTCTTCTCCTTTTGGGCAATCGGAAAACAAGTCTCAGACCTGCTTCTGATTGGCCGGATTGAGGATCAATGTTTCGATAGCGAAAATTCATTCACTGTTGTAACATCTGGGTGGGCTCGTAGCACAAGGTCATCTAGCGCCCAGGGCAAACATGTCAAACTGTGCCCCCCCCCCCAAGATGTATGATCCTAGATTGTAAGCTCTAATGAGCAGGGCCCTCTGATTCCTCTTGTACCAAATTGTAATGTAACTTCATTTTGTTAAGCGCTGCACAAACTGTTTGCGCTACATAAATCCTATATAATAATAATAATAATAATATGAGCATTAATTATGAGCAAAAATCTCCCCACAAAAACATTGAGCACTAATCTGCATGCTTACCCCCTAAGCATGAATTGCCCCTCCCCAAGTACAAATCCATCTCCCTGCTGAAATTCCCCATTTCAGCACTTTGCCCCCTCATCCCCCAAATCCCCCCACCCCCACCTCCTAGCACAAATTCCCCCCAAATCCCCTCACCCGCACAAATCGTCTTACCCCATTTTCCTCCCAACACAAATCCTCCTAAATCACTACTCTTAGCACTCCCCTCCTAGAACAATACCTACCCCTTGCAGCCCCCCAAATTCATCCCCCTCTTCCAACACAAATCTTCCCCCCTCACCTCAGAGTGCCCAGGGCAGCTTCCTCTTCTATCCAACCCTTGTCCTGGCCCTGCCTGGCAGGGTCTCTTTAAGTGGCCACTAGGGCTGCAACTAACAATTATTTTCATAATCGATTAGTTGGCCGATTATTGTTTCGATTAATCGATTAATCGGATAATAGCCTTAAAAAAAGAAAAATTAGCATTTTAAAAAAATTGGGCCAATTTGTTGTTGGGCAGATTACAAAACACAAATTGCCGCAAAAACACATTACATGCTTTTCTGCAACTTCTCCATTGAAGTATATTGAACCAAAGAAAAAAAAAAAATAGCAGCGTTTTCCGTTAAAAAGTCCTTGCCCTTTCCAAATTCGCAGCAGCTGAAAAAAAAATCATGGATGTGAACGTGTCCCATAGGAAAACATGTAAATGAACTGAAGTGTGTTCCTGCAAAAAAACAGAGGTGTGACCCAGGCCTGAGATGTTTAGTAACATAATGGGGTTAAAAAAACTAAAAGTACAAAAAGAGCAAATAATTGCTACTGTAAGGGGTTCATTTTTTTTACTGTGGGACAGTGAAAGTAATATCTACAGTAGCGATTTGCTTTTTTTACTATAAAGGGCTAATTTTTGTTTTTTTAACCCCATTATGTTACTGGCCGATTAATCGATTATAAAAATTGTAATCGATTAATTTCATAATCGATTAGTTGTCGATTAATCGATTAGTTGTTTCAGCCCTAGTGGCCACACTGCCACTCAAACTGCAGGTGACTGCAACCAAATGAATAAACATTATAAAGGGAAATTTATTTTTTGCGTTCCCAAAAACTGGGGAATAATTCAACTGCAATCACCTATCCACCTTCTCACTCTACATGACTTTTTTAAGTCAACGAATATGACCTTTTAGTTTTCACATAACAGCATGGTAACTTATGACTTCTCTAATCTGACTGCAAATAGACACACAGTAACTCACTGATCTTCTCTAATCAAAGTACAAGCCAGGAGAGATTTAGAAGGATTCTTGTTGGCTCTTCAATTAATTTAATTGCTAGCATACCGAGAACTTACAGGAAGACGTGAAGACACCGGGATCTAGGGAGGAAATAATCATTTAAGAAAGTGACACGCTTAAAACAGAGAGAATAAAGAATAATGAATACATAAATATCAATTGTATAAAAGATGTTTTGCAAGGCGCTGGAAGCATTAATTTGATGTCACCTCCTTGTTGCCTGGTCACTGGTGACATACGGAATGGGGAATTCATTACAGAGAGAATGGAAACAGAGTTCCCAATCTATTATCTGTAATCTTATGTCTTCATTTTATTGTGGGAAATGTGGAATTGTAAACATACATTACGAAAAATGTTTCTTGAGTCAGAGATTACAGCTGTAAAAACCTCTAATATTCTTTTAAGCTAATAAAAACTCAATTAAAACCAAGCATCTATTAATAAAAAAAATGTGAGCATGGTCTTTTATAATGTTTAAAAGATGAAATTCGTGCCTGATGCCGCGTACAGACGATCGGACATTCCGACAACAAAACCGTGGATTTTTTTCCGACGGAATGTTGGCTCAAGCATGTCTTGCATACACACGGTCACACAAATGTTGTCGTGAATTCCGATCGTCAAGAACGCGGTCACGTCCAAAATTACGACGAGCCAAGAAAAATGAAGTTCAATGATTCTGAGCATGCGTCGAATTGATTCCGAGCATGCGTAGGATTTTTGTGCGTCGGAATTGCATACAGACAATTGGAATTTCAGACAAAGAAAAAAACATTTAGAAGGGAAATCGAAAGAAAAAGGTAAGAGAACCAACAATGCACTAGCTTAACCCCCTTGGCGGTAAACCCGAGCGTGACTCGGGGTTGGTTTTTCATGTTAAGTTCGGTATCCCCGAGTCACGCTCGGGGTGGACGTGCAGAGTGTGCAGCGGCGCGGCTTACCTTCTCGCTGGATCCACAGGCAAGTTACTTACCTTGTCCCTGGATCCAGCGATGCCACCCCGCTGTGTGAGCGAGTGGGACCTCCTCGCTCGATTCACAGTGTCCCTGTGTGCCGCCGATCTCCGTTCCCTGCGACGTTACGACGCACGGGGGCGGAGAACGGCGCCAAATTCAAAAAAGTAAACAAACACATTACATACAGTATACTGTAATCTTATAGATTACAGTACTGTATGTAAAAAATACACACCGTCCTTGTCCCTAGTGGTCTGCCCAGTGTCCTACATGTACTTTTATATAATAAAAAATGTTATTTCTGCCTAAAAACTGTAGATTGTCCAAAAGTGTCCCTTTATGTCAAAAATGGTTTTAGATCAGCTAGAAAACATCGATAATAAATTATAATCACTTGCAGAATTGTGCGATAGCGATTTGTGGGGAAATTCGTCATAAAAAAAAATAATGACAGCGACAATTCTGCAACTGAGCAAATTTCAGTGATTTTGAGTTGATTACATTATTAAATAATTTTTATTATAATTATATTATTATTTGTTATAATTATTTATAATTATTTATTATATTATCATTTATAATTTTGTTTTAAAAAAAAAATCATACCCGGGATGCCTACAAGACTCTTGCTTGGTCAGATTTAAGTGAGTTATTTCTAAAAATTACAGGCCAACAGTATAAAACTCCAAATTTCCTTGCAAAATAATTGTACCGCTTTTGGTACGTAATTCCAGACAGAATCATACCGCCAGGGAGGTTAAAGGAACCTATTTAGAAAATAAAAAAACAAACCTTTACAACCCCTTTAATGGGGGCACAGACAGCAATAAAAACTGAAAGGCATTCTAACCCCTCTCCACTCTATCCAAAACGTAAAAAAAATGTTTGCCTTTAATTATAGTTTAATATTTGATGCATATGGATCCTCATGTATAATTGTCGTTCACTAAAGAAGCATTAAAAATACTGTGTCGGCAAGACAGCCAAAAAATCAAGTTATTCATTGGTATTACAAGGCTAATATTCTCGTACAATATAATAGAACTGCATTTACCAAAATGGCTCGCCTTGGCCATTGGCTTTCACATATATTTGCAGATGCACACAGCTGAGACCTCTTTTTTTATTAAGATGTTAATAACAGGTTTAAATCAGGTCCCCTCTGCAAGTTGAATGCTTAGGAATTTTGTGCTCTGCACTTAACACTCCCCTTTTCTCAATGTAAGTCTATTAAGGAGCTCTGTAAATTGAATTTACATGAACGTTTAACAGAACAAAGGCTATATTGAATGACTATGAGGATGGATCATGAAAGTATAAGGCATCAAGAATTTGAAAAGTAGAAAAAAAAACACATTTGAGTTTGAGGTTAACTTGCAAACACACTTTGACGGAAAAAATCATTAAATGGTAATAATAAAAACAGATTTTGAAGGCTTCAAAATTCTAAAAAGGAGGCTTTTTAGATAGATAGACCCCATTACTATAAAGCAGAGCACTCAAAAGGTTTTGGTTTACTAAAGGCAAATAGACTAAGCACTCTGAAAGAACAGTCGCTCCAGAGCTTACTAAAGGAGCAGAAGCTCTGCTGACCTCCATCATTCAATCATGTGCAAGCAAAAATGCTGTTTTTTACATTTTCCTTGCATGTGATTGGGTATTCTTTGCAAAGTGAAGCTTCACCTCATTTGATAAGTTTTGAAACAAATGCACTTTTCAAAATGCCTTTGTCTTTGGTAAATGACCCCATAGTGTCAATGAAGTGGAAGCTGCTATAAGGAAAGCATAGGGAAAAATTAGGGTTAGGTAGGAAACTGTACATGAATTATGATTGCTAGCTCTTTAGGCAATATACCCCTTTTTTTTTCTTATTATTGGGGGCATTTATTTTCCTTTCAGTTTATTTTGTGATTGATTTGAGGTCAGCGGTCATTTTCAGTTGCTACCCCATTCATTACAAACAATTTTTTTGCTGCAACACTTCTCTTTAAAGGGGTTGTAAAGGTAAAAAAAAATCCCTACATAGCTTCCTTTACCTTAGTGCAGTCCTCCTTCACTTACCTCATCCTTCAATTTTGCTTTGAAATGTCCTTATTTCTTCTGAGAAATCCTCACTTCCTGTTCTTCTGTCTGTAACTCACCACCATAATGCAAGGCTTTCTTCCTGGTGTGGAGAAAGCCTCTTGAGGGGGGAGGGGGCAAACAGGAGTGTCAGGATGCCCACTAACACACAGCTCCTTTCTTTATCTGCAAAGTAGAGAGTGCCCTGACTCTCCTGCTCACCCCCTCAAGAGGCTTTCTCCACACCAGGAAGAAAGCCTCGCATTACGGTGTTTTTCGTTTGCAGCCAGAGCGAGATGTACAGTACCCTGTCGCCGAGATGGGATCGCGCTGGAAACACATTCTGCGGGCAGGTACTGTACACTTCCTTTTTTGGCAGTGCCCAGATTCCTGCACCTTTTTGGACAGTATTTTGCACAATATTCACCAAAACCTTCCTGAAAATCTTTTCTACATGGGCAGTCTTGTTGGCATGGCCTGTTGGACATCCTTCTTTTGAAAAACGAAGGATCAGGTCGCTAAACTGTCAGCCAAACAGCACCTGCAACACCAATCAGATGCAGCCACTGTTCAAACTGAAATTCAAACAATCTCTGCAGAGGAGATTTGTCCAATCACGCTGTTTAAAGTGTATGGAGGAATCTGCTTTATTTATTTAGTTCAGCCCACAGGCTGAATGAGCCAGGTCTTCTCATCCAACATCAGTGCCTGACCTCACAAATGTGCTTCTGAAAGAATGGTCAAACATTTCCATAGAAACACTCCTAAACCTTGTGGACAGCCTTCCCAGGAGAGTTGAAGCTGTTATAGCTGCAAAGGCTGTGCCAACCCAATATTGAACCCTACGGACTAAGACTTGGATTCCATTAAAGTTCATGTGTGTGTAAAGACAGGTGTCCCAATACTTCTGACAATATAGTGTATGTACTGTATATGGGCTGTCTAAGTGAATTCTACATGTATTAGCATAGCTTGTCACAGCCATATCACAGTGGGGAACGATTGCTAGACACCAGCAAGAACCAATCCATTTAATAATCTGAAATCAGCATGTGTCTACTTTAAATGGAACCACACTGTGAGCAATGACTACTTACACCAACATACTGTATATGCAATATTATTTTATACAAGAAAAATAGACTGAATCAGGCAACAATGCACTGTGGAAACTATATTACAGAGAAGAGCCTCTGCTGTGGTGATCAAAAGCTTTTGAACTACACTACAGAGGAAGATTCCTGGGAAATGAAAGAGCTTCATTTTCCTGGACTGTACAGGAGATAACTTCCTCTTTGCATGTGGGGGACCAGAGAATGAACACATCTCTGTCCAATGTGCACCATCAGTCCTGCAGATCAAAAACCTGAGCGGGATCCAAAGTGCTGAGTTCGGGGTGTTGTCAGACATAGTCACCTGGGTGTAGAGTAGAGAGTCGACTAATCGCTGTGTGTAACTGGATGGTGAGCTGCAATAATGCTGAGACTGGTGAGCTTCTGCTGCAGGGAGTTACTGACCATACAGCTATCTAATAGCGTTATTTTGCAGCTTGCAGGTGAGACTGGGACTGTACTCATATGCACCAATGGTACAACTAGGACCCAATGTTAGCTGGCTGAAGAGTTAGCCCCTTTATAGCTGTTCCACCAAGCCCTTTAACTATTGCGTATGCTAAGAAGTCTTCTCGGGAGACATTGCACTATACCTTAGCCATTTTCCAGGAGTGCACTTTAAACTAGTTATAGTTATATTTATATTGCGGTTAATGCTTTTATACACTGTGTATTGCTGTCTTTGCTGATGCATTTCAATTTCAGTCTAGTGGTACAGAACTATTTCCTAAGTTACTTTGGCATAATGATTGTACTGTGTAGCAGACTGTCTGAGCCTACCTTATGCTATTTTTTTTTTTTTTTTAGCCCTTGGATGTGTAGGTATAATGTTTGGTGAGGTTATTCAGCAAGTAAGATTGACTGTATAGCACTGTGAACATGGATTTATGATTTGTACTAATACTCACAAAGTTAATGTGAGCACACATTGGATGATTTGCAATTTTTTGATGGAATAAACAATATTTCACTTTCGAGTTTATATATATATACACACATATATATATTTATATTTATATTCACTGTGAAAGCTAGAGCGAATTTAATGTGATTGTTGTAGAGTGAGGAGCAGACTGCCGAAAATGCTTTACGTTAGCGTATAACTTAAATGGAATAGTCTGCAAAGAGTAGTAAAGGATGGTCTTCAATGGACAAATTGCACACACAACAACATTTTTGAAGTATGACGTGCTTGTCCGCATAGTTTGGATATCTAACTATCACTGGTCGAGGCTTGGAGCAGGTTTCTGATGGCTGACCGATACGATGGGAGCATTCCACTAGGCAGGGAGTGCGCAGACCCAGTTGTTCCGGTATAGTGGCGGAGCAGATGTCGGTGCGCGTGGATGAGAAAAAAGGATTCAGGGAGTCCTCTGATGCGGAGGTTGTTGCGTCTGGAGCGATTTTCCAAGTCATCCACCTTTTCCTGGAGCTCCTTTTGCACGGTGAACAGCCTGGCTATAGCAGCAGACATTGCAGCAGTATCATACTCTATAGAGAAGATTCGCTCCTCTGTGTGGTCGATTCTCTGGGCTTGATACTGGATTTCCTTGTGCAGGTATTCTAGCCCTTTAAGAACCGCTTAGTCTTCTGCCTCAGTGAGGGGGTACAGGGATTACACCTGTAAGGGGCCCGATGGTCCCCAGGGGCCTTCCACCCCCCGTTTTATTTATTATTTGACCCCCCAACTTTAGAAACTCGCGGCAGGGCCCCCTTTTTTTTTTTTTTTTCGTCTAACCCCCCCATCTTTAGCAACTTGCGGCAGGGGCCCGCCCAACCCCAACTTGCAACAGGAGAGAGACGAGAAGACTTGACTTGGAGAGAGGAGCCCCCCCCCGGTTCTCTGCTCCAGGGGGACCATGCCTAAAGCTGTGTAAGGGGCCCCAAAATTTGTGATGGCTGCCCTGTCAGTGACCATGGGAGTTAGGAGGGTAACCACTGCCTCTGCTATGCTTGAAGAAGAGGCAGGGTCTATCCGTGTGGGTGCAGAGCTCGTCTGAGCGTTAGTGTGTGCCTGCACTGTACGAAGCTCATCAGAGGGTGCGGGCGCCATATTGGCTGCAGCATGTGCCGAATTCCCTGTGTCTCCTGTGTCCGAGTGGGGAGCTGGGGCCGTTTAGGGCACGGATCACTCCACAAAATGATCCATGGTGGTTCCCCTGGCAGGGGGAAGGGGTTACCTCGGGCACTGGCGGGCTTAGAGGTGGGTTTGAGAGGAGCGTGGCAGAAGCTGTAATCTCCTAGCTCTTCTCCATGCGGCGCCAGAACCGGAAAGGCTTTTTAATCTTTTTGTACCAGTGATTACTTAGAGCGGGATAGTATAAGGGGTGTAAGGAGAAAGGGTAGGGGGGCTGTATCTTTAACATGCTCTATGTCCTGGCATTGTCCACATTTTCCCCCAAACCTCTCTCTCCCTATTATGTCCCAGTACATTTTTAACCTTGTTCCTGCACTAAGAAATAGCTATTTTATTACCGCCTGTGACATCATCACCAGGCTTTTACAGTTCACATTATTGTAAAAAAATTAATTAAAATAAAATGTAAATATATAATTTTGATTAGAGTGGGTAGGTATAAAAAGTTCAATTTGTTTGACACAAATGTAACCATGTTAAACATTCCTTTATTTACACAACATTTTCAATGAATGTGTTGCTGTTTGAGTATCTATTAAGTGTTTCTGAGTGCTATTTTGAGTACAAATCTCATACATTTCTTTGTATTTCTTTGTATAGCTTGCATAGCCCCATTGTGGCCAATTAAAATGACTGTTAAAGCTTTTCAGTAATAGCCAGGTACTCTTTAATGCCATGTGTAAGGTTGTTCTGCTTGGTTAAAGTGGTTCTTAAGTACAGTAAGTTCAGTGACCCGGTAAATACCTGTTTGTCACTGGGTTTATCTCTTCACAGTTACAAGCTTAGTACACTGTTCAGTAACTGTTTTCTATTTCACAATACATCTCGGCATAGCTGCAGGAGTCAAATACACAATATTTCTCATAAAATCTGTTTGCAAACTCATGATTTCCACTTTAGATTATTCAGCTATTCTACATGTATTCCTATTCCTTGATAAATATAGTATACATATAGTAAAAAATGTTGCTTGGTTAATAAAATTTGTGTGACTATAACAATAAACCTGTAGTATTTGTTTATATATATATATATATATATATATATATATATATATATATATATATATATATATATATAAAAAATCTTTATTAGGTTTAGAACAAAAATTATTTGTATTTATGTTTTACCTTTTGTTTGAGCAGAACATTAGATGATATTAAAGGCAAGCTTAAAAAAAAAAAAACATGTTATATTTATCTGTTCTGTACAGCCCAGATCCTCCTCTTCTTAGGTCCCCTACCGGCGCATCCCCCAACTGTTCCCACAAGGTTCCCCCAGCGGGCGTGTCATTGGATGTGATTGACAGCAGCGCGAGCCAATGGCTGCGCTGTTATCAATCTATCCAATCTAGCCAATCAACGGCCAAACTCTGTGGAGAAGAGGATGCCGGGGGACGCGCACAGCAGATGAACAGGCTCAGGTAAGTAAAACGAGGGGGCTGGGGGGGGCCGTCATTGCCAGGTGCTTTTTCACCCAAGGTGAAAAAACACAAACCTTTACAACCCCTTTAAGGGAGACAGAGTGACAAAACATGAGCCACCTCGCATGATAAAACATTGAGGGTTGCACCTGTGTGTACATCCATATGCGGGAAGGAGTTAAAAGTTAAAAATGCATCTACTACAGCAAAGCGGTGGTTCGAAAGGAGACAAAAAACTGTTGTAATGTTTCCCTAGAAGTGCAACAAGTAATGATGAGAGTTGAGCCAGATTTCCTGGAATGACAATAATTAAAAGAGAGCCAAGAGCTTAAAGAAGAACAATTAGTGACTGGCATGCCTCCAGAACTTTCAAGCAGGTTATTGTCAGAGAGACAGAGCACATCTGCATTACAAAATGGAAAATTAGCTTATCAAGGAAAACAGCTTGCAAGCAGGTGATTTATGATGACCAACGCTATGCAGAGTGACAGACTGTCCACCTCTATAAACAAAAGCAGCATAGCTGAGCAGAACCTGGAGAAGTCCATTATTATAGATCTGACCCCACATCAAACCATCCCTTGGTTATACTGACAGCACTTGACATGTCATTACTAGGATTCTGATGCTTATGGGCGGTGTGACACTTATTTTACAGGTTCTAAAATTTGCCCTGGACCCATCATTTCTTGCACATGTGTGATCACCAGTTTACAGATGTGACTGGGTTATTGCCAACCCTCTTGGCTCTCAGATCATTTAAAAAGCAAGACAAAAGCAAGCAATGTCTTGTTCATGCTTGCACTGTTTGTTGATGTTTATTCTGAATTAATAAGGAAGGGTGGAAAGGGTGAAGAAAGAAGGGTGGAAATTAAAAAACGTCTCTTTGTACAGCAATTCATAATTAAATAACGATTCGAAAATGGGAACAAAAGTATAATTGCTGCCCATAGTGACCAATAAGCTTCCTCTAAATAGCCCTTAACTACTTGCCACCGGGAGGACGTCCATGGACATCCTCGGGTTTGAGTAGTCATACCGGGATAATGTCTGCACCTGCAGGCTTCCTCCCGGTATGGATCTTTTCAGTCCACAATTCCCTTTGTAGCAGAAGTGATTTTAAGTGGCTAAGTAGCCACGGATCACTTCTGTGGGGGGCGGAAGGGGGTCCCACACCCCCTCCCGCGCCCACGGCCACCTCTCTGCAAATCCCGGAAACCGTGAACGATGAGTAGTTTGTCACTTCTGGTTCTGCCTCTTTGTTTCCCTGGCCACCAGTGTCCAGGAAAGCAGCCAATCAGAGCGATCTGTGTCTGATCGGCTGTATGGAAAGCTAGAGGAGAGATTTGGGGTCTAAAAGACTGCAAACCTCTCCATAAAGAGGACCTAAAGAGAATGTTGTTCATCCCTTGTGATAGCAATAAAGTTAAAGCGGTTGTGAACCCGCTGGCACAGCATACTAGCTCATTATGAAATACTTACCTTAGAACGAGGAGTCAGTATCTCACCCTGCCCACGCCGAGGGAGATGACTTTTTGCCTTGGCGTGTCTTCCGTGTATCGCGGCTGGAGCCGCGATGTCGTCACTCCCATGCATGCACGCAGGAGACTTCTTTCCAGCAAGGTCCGACGTCTGCCGGGCTTTCAGCCGAGAATCCCAGATGCGCATGCGCCACTGAAGTCAGCGGCTCATTGCAAGGGGAATATCTCCTAAACCGTATAGGTTTAGGAGATATTATTTTTACCTACAGGTAAGCCTTATTATAGGCTTACTTGTAGGTAAAAGTTATAAAAATTACTATACAACCACTTTAATCCCCCAAAAAAGTGTAAAAAATAAATAAAATAAAACTGTACAAGGTAAATATTTCGTAATGTGATACATACTAGCATATTATGCCATTGCCTTGCGGGGGATTTTTTTTTATTTTTACTGCTTTATTATTATCTCTTATTGTTGTAGTTTACTACCACTTTAAGGAAGCTTTATTGTAAATTGAACATAAAGATATACAAATGAATGCATTTCAGTGACAACATCCTACCTCTTTGCTGAATATTTGACAACGTACGTTGGTGATTATATGCAGAGATAGATTTATGAGTCTGTTTTTCTATGTTGTTTCTCCTTATATGGAAGTGTACTGATTGTCGTAATGTATCACAGCCTACGCCTTTGCTATACATCTATCTTTCTGTATTTGTACTAAATATTCAATAAAAATGTTATGCTTAAAAAAAAAAAAAAGTATCTTAGGCTATTTTACCTTTTGGTGTAGAGCCTGCTTCTGTATAGCTGCCCTGGCACATGGTCACTGACATCTCCCGGTCTTCACCAGTGATTGTAAACTGGTCAGCATGGTTCCCATTTCCAATCACATGACTTTGTTTTTTAAAAAGGTGTCACCCCAAACAGGAAACACTCACAGTATGTGACAGCAATGAGTAGTACCAGAAGGTCTCAGGTGTGCTGACAGCTCCTATCTCAAGGGGCGATCTGCGGCCTGGCTGGTCCATGCCCAAATGGGCAGGCTTCCAGGTAGGATGGCATGTCCCTGCACTTTCCCTACTCACCTGGAACTTATCCATAACAGTAAATACTGTCTCTCTATTTGTGTTCTGAAGACAACCTAAAATTTTGGATAGTGACAGTGCCCACCGCAAACCCGGCCCTTTGGGTGTGGTATCGATTTTAAAAGGGAACCCCCACGCCAAAATAAAAAAAATGGCATTGAGTCCCCACCAAAATCCATACCAGACCTTTATCCGAGCATGCAGCCTGGCAGGTCAGGGAAGGAAGGGAACAAGTGAGCCCCCCTCCCCTCCTGAACCATACCAGGCCCCATGTCCTCAACAGGACAGCTCCCACCTAATGAATAATGGGGGGGAACTAATGTGCAAAACCACACTAACCAGAGAAATGCTAAAGGGCCTAAGACCAAAAACTAAATCAAATATGCTAAGCAGCAGCCACAACTGAATAGTGTTCACACACTGACAATGATATTAATATAGAGGGGGTAATGGCGCTCGCTAATGGAACACTGCTAAAAAGCAGAGTATAAAAATAAACAATAAATAATTATAATATAAAAATAAGCTCCAACTAAAATCCAAGAACTAAAAATGATGAGCCCCGAGGAACAGAAAAGGTGCTTCACTCCACCACCTCCGCTGTCTGACAGTTGTTAAATAATTAAGGGGCAGGGTCATTCAGTGATGTCACCGGGTGACTGATGCCCCCTTGTCATTGGCCTATGACTGTCAGACAGCGGTTGGCCATAATAACTCCTATTTATTAATGTTAATAAACATGCTGGCTAGTGCCAGGCATTAAATTACCACGTTTTCACTACTGAAATACCGTAAGACTTCATAAAAAAAAAAAAACTCATACTGTATTTTAGTAGCTTTGTTTGTAAATGCAAGTTTGGGGTGGATGAACTTGACTTGGCTGCATAGAGTTCTGACCTCAATCTGATAGAACACCTTTGGGATGAATAAGAGCAGAGACTGCGAGCCAGGCATTCTCGTCCAACATCAGTGCCTGACCTCTCAAATGCACTTCTGGAGGAATGATCAAACATTTTCATAGACACACTTCTAAACCTTATGGACAGCCTTCCCAGAAGAGTTGAAGCTGTTATAGCTGCAAATGGTGGGCCAACTCAATATTGAACCCTACGGATTAAGACAGGAATGCCATTAAAGCTCATGTGCGTGTAAAGGCATGTGTCCCAATCAGTGTTGCCAACCATCCGTATTTTTACGGACAGTTTGTAAAAACTGGCACTTCCCCCCCCCCGTTCGAAAATGTCCGTAGTTGTGGAAATGAGCCAGTAAAAATAGCCAAGATCGGTTCGGCTTGGAACTGCGCATGGAGATTGGAGGCAGGAGGTGATTGGAGGCAGGGGGCTGTGGTGGCACCGCAGAGGGGGGTAGAGGCAGGGGGCAATGGAGGCAGGGGGAGATTGGAGGCAGGGGGTGTTAGTGGCAGGGGGTGATTGGAGGCAGGGGGTGTTGGTGGCACCGCAGAGGGGGGTGGAGGCATGGGTGATTGGAGGCAGGGGGCCTGGGGGAGATTGGAGGCAGAGGGAAAATTGTGGCACCGCAGAGGGGGGTGAAGGCAGGGGGTGTTGGTGGCAGAGGGGGATAAAGGCAGGGGGTGATGTGACTAAATAATTTGCTCTTATTATATCGAAAAAAACAAAAATATGTTTATTTACCTTGATAGCTACCTTAAATTACATTGCTATTTGTCTAGCGTACTTGTTTGTAGCCTAAATACTGAAATTTGCAGCTAAAAATTTAATTTAGTAACTTTTGTGAAATTCCAGTAAAAACGTGGCTGCGCCAGTAAATTGCGGGTGTCGTGCCAGTAAATTTCAATCTGGTAGGTTGGCAACACTGGTCCCAATACTTTTTGTAATATAGTGTATATACAATGGCCCAGATTCAGCATAGCTTGCGCTATATTTGCGGGGGAGCAGGGCAACGATTTTGCCCTGCGCCCCCGCAAATATTTTGCGCTGCCCTCGATTCACGGAGCAGTAGCTCCGTGAACTGCGAGGGCGCGCCGGCAAATTTGCCCGGCGTAAGCGCGCGCAAGTTAAATGATCCCGCCGGGGGCGGGAATCATTTAAATTAGGCGCGCTCCCGCGCCGAGCGTACAGCGCATGCTCCGTCGGGAAACTTTCCCGACGTGCATTGCGGCAAATGACGTCGCAAGGACGTCATTTGCTTCTAAGTGAACGTGAATGTTGTCCAGCGCCATTCACGTTTCACTTACGCAAAAGCCGTAAAATTCAAATTTCACGGCGCGGGAAGGCCGGCTATACTTTAGCATTGGCTGCCCCTACTATTAGAAGGGGCAGCCTTGCGCTAAAAGTAGCCGTACGGAAACTCCGTACCTGGCTTGCGCGGGGCCCGCGCAAGCTTGTGAATCAATGGCAGTATGCAATTTGCATACTACACGCTGATACACAATGGGAGCGCCCCCTAGCGGCCCCCACAAGAATGCAGCCTAAAATCTGCGAGGCATAAGAGCCTTATGCCGCGCAGATTTTAGGCTGCAGCCGGTGTAACGAGGTTCCTGAATCAGGAGCACTCGTTACACTGGAGCAAGTAAGCAATTGCGCCGTGTAACTTATGGTTACACGGGCGCAATTGCTTCTTGAATCTGGGCCAATATAGTCAAGTTAGCCGAATGGTCAGTCCGCCCCTGCTGGTGTGAGACTCGGCAACCAGCGTTACTCTACTCCAGGATATTTAACGAATGGTTCATGTGTTTTATTTTCCAATGTTTAAAATCATTTTATACACCCCCGAAAGAAAATCACTCTGCAGTGAAAAAAAGCCCCTATGTAAGAAAATAAAAGAGTCCCTAATGTCATTTCTCCATATCAAAATCCTGCCACTCTACATTTGAACTACTTCCACTAAACACCTTGAGCTTTGCGGCAGGTAGACTTTGATAATAAATGCCTTTCATCTTTGACATTTACAATAATTTGATTTAACTTTCTGTCCAAGGCTAAGGCAGTCTCAAATTTCTCGAGGGATGAAGAGTTTACAAAATGTCTCTATCACAGCAATAGCCATCAAGGTGATAAGAACTTTTATCTATTGCTGTAGAATGACAGTAGAAAAAATATATATACGGTATATGATTCACCAGCATTGAGAGATCTAGGGATGAAATTTTTAATCAATAAATGTTGTGTGGTTAAAGAATAAATCACCTTCTTTTAACTTACAGTTCCACATCTTATATAACTTATGTACACTGATAGTACTGGGAATTGGAGCTCCTTCGAGGAATTTACCAGTTTGATTATTAAACACTTTGAAAAAATAATGTAAATTTCCTAGACTATATGTTTTAGTCCTGGTTCGCACCAGTGCCGCTTTGAAGTAGCGTTTCTTCAGCGCACCTTCAAAGCTGACTAACAGTGCGATTTCATGTGCGGCTTGCTAACATCTGTGCAACTTGATTTTACAGAACTTGTGCTGAAATTGGCAGAAATAGTGCAAGAACCTTTTTCGAAATTGCTGTGACTCAACAATTCTATTGCCACAAATGAGGTGTGAGTCGTCATGCGAATTTGAACTGTCAAGTCCCATGACAAGTGTGAACCAGGGCTGAGGGCTTGATTAGATGGGCTTTTGTTTGAGTCAGAATTGCTTCTCTCGCCATACAAGTCTTTGGGAATTTAGAAAAGACTTGAAGCAGGTCAAATGCACCTGCAATGAATATTGAATGGTCTCAAAAGATCTTAAACTAATGTTTAATGCTGGACCTTACTCAGGTTAGGAAATGTTTAGTGAATGCACTCAATCAATTAAATAGTTGCTGCCCGGTGGCAGCTCTCGTTCTCATTCATATGACGGTGTCCCAGAACGATAGAACTAGCGCGCCCGCGCCCCCGATCTCTGTAAAGGACTGTGTCTATGTGTTTGGCTGTGTCCAATCACAACCAGTCACATGTAAACAAGAGATGCCGGTAATCGGCTCTCCTCGTCTCACACTGACAGAGTGTGTGTTGAGGAGAGCCGATCAGTGCTTTGATTACAGTATAGCAATATAGTATCACCAATCAGTGCCCACCAATGCCCGCCAGTGGCAGCAATATGTGCCCATCACTGCCCACAAGTGCCACCAATCAATGCCCATTAGCAATTCCAGTCAGTGCTGGCTATCAGTGCCGCCTATCAGTGTTGCACATCAATGCCCATCACTGCTGTTGATCAATGACCATCAGTGTCGCCCATCAGTGCCACCCATCAATGCCCATAAGTACCGCCTATCAGTGCCCACCATTGCTGCCTATCAGTGCCCACCAGTGCCGCCAATTAGTCCCCATCAGTGCCACCTTACAGTGCCTATCAGTGCCACCTATCAGTGTTCATCAGTGCCACATATCAGTGCCACCTATCTGTGCCCATAAGTGTGGCATATTCGTGCCTCCTCATCCGTGTCACCTAATCAGTGTCCATAAGTGCCGCCTCATCAGTGTCCATAAGTGCCACCTCATCAATGCCCACCAGTTCAGCCTATCAGTACCCATCAGTGCCGCCTCATCAGCGCACATCAGTGAAGGCAAAAAATTACTTAGTTACACAATTTACTGACAGAAACTAAGTAAAAAACATTTTTTGTTGGTCTTTGTTTTTTTTTAAATAAATAAAAAAACAGCAGTGATTAAATACCAGCAAAAGAAAGCTCTATTTGTGTGAAGAAAAATATAAAAAAATGTGTTTGTGGTTAAAGGCAATAAATACGGTATGTAACAGACACCAGTTTGGGTCTAAAAAACACTTCTGCGCCCTCTTCCACTTCAGAAGCCACCTTCTTGGTATGCTAAATGTGTATAGACTGTTTTTTTTGGTAGCCCTGGGGATTTATGAAGCAGTTTGTGGAACCTGAGTAGGATAGCAATCACCCAAAAGATGTCGGAGGAGTATCTATCTAGTGGGTTGTCAAACAGGGTCAAATGAGAATTATAAATAAAGTACCAGAGGTCAAAACACAGAAGTGAAGAGTAAAGGGAACCAGGTGTAGTAAGTACTAGGGGCCGACCAGAGTGGGTGGCAGTTGAACATTTGGCCCCTTATCCATGCTAGTGATAATAAAATATATTGGCTTGGCATCCCTTAGAGATACTTCACCATTCTGATCCATAATTTAGAGCATTATTTGTATTCAGAAACTCATGCTGGGCATTAGATAACTACTGACTTTAGACTTGTGATTACAATGCCTGGCAGAGGAAAGCCTTCAAGCAGCAACTTTCTGTGCAGCCCTGAGAAATTGTGTAACTAAATGTTGAGAGCAAAAATAAGATGATGTTGGAAAAAATAAAAAGGTTCAAAATAAACCATATTCTTTAGGAACAGCAACCAGACCAAGGATTACCACTCCATCCCTGGCCAGTGCCTTATGCCCTGTACATACGATCGGTCAATCCGATGAAAACGGTCTGATGGATTTTTCCATCAGTTATCCAATGAAGCTGACTGATGGTCAGTCATGCCTACACACCATCAGTTAAAAAAACGATTGTGTCAGAACGCGGTGACGTAAAACACAACGACGTGCTGAAAAAAATTAAGTTCAATGCTTCCAAGCATGCGTTGACTTGATTCTGAGCATGCATTGATTTTTAACCGATGGACGTGCCTACAGACAATAGTTTTTTTCTATAGCTTTTTAACCATCAGATAATTTTAAAACAAGTTCCTATTTTTTTAACCTATGGATAAATAACCAATGTGGCCCACACACGATCGGTTTGGTCTGATGAAAACGGTCCATCAGACCGTTCTCATCAGACAAACCAACCGTGTGTACACGGCATTAGGTTGATGCGGAATATATTAAAGTTTGAGAAATTAATCAATGGTAGAAGACCCTGGAAGCCTCAAATACTGTAGACAACAGCAGCCCAAGTAACCACAAAAACAGCCAAACTCTAGGGTCGGGCACCCTTCAAAGGTCACACAGCCAACAATACCATGCAATCATGTGTTGATAGGTTTGCAGCTGTGCAGGTAGATCCCAAGGAAAATGGTGGTGCTCAAGGAAAAGCCACAGAGGACCAAGAAGAGAATGGGGGGAAGTAGTAAGCTCATTACATATATGTCAAGAATATTTCAAGAATACTTTTGGCGTTTGATAGTTTTTCTTCAAATTGGCAAGAAAAAAAAATGATGGCCAGAACAGAAATAGAGAAGAAATCATCCAATAAGGAAGGACATTTATTTTGGTGACGAAAATTGCCTTTTAGGGGATTTCACATCTTGGAGCGTTTTTCTTTTTACTCCTTGTTTTTATGATACACAACAGGATGTGAAGGTACAGTAAATCGGTCCAGAAGTCAAAGTCTGATTTGACAAAGGTTGTAACCCTATTAAATCCGAAATTAAAAAAGAAAACTTTTGGCTTTAGATATACTTTAAATGGGGGGGATTTAAATGGCAATTACTTATGGGACGGAATGGAGGAAGGAATCGGTGAGCACAGAATAGTCAATATGACTTGAGACCTTTATGTACTGGTGTATAGGGGGGTAGGGATTGCTGGCAGAATTAAGGGACACTAGGAATTTGGGTAAAAAGAGGTGGGCTCCCATGAATGGAAGTAGCAGAGTGAAGGGGGAGTGAGTCAATTGTTTTTTTGTGTTATTTTTTCTCTTCCTCTTTCTTTCTTGCTATTCTTTTTTACCTTTTAAATTGGGTGTGTCATTCGTATCAGTTTTTGGAATAGAATATTTTGGAATGTTTTATATGTATGTAGTTTCCTTTATGATACTATGGGATATAAGGTTGTATAACAATGGCTTGATATGTTGAACTTTTAAAAAATAAAAATTTGATAATAAAAAGATATACTTTAATTATATACAAACTGAATAACTATAGAACGCTCAGATAACACGGATCATTTTGTTGTTGTATCCAACCAGTCCAATTAATGTTAGTATAGTTGACAGTTAATTTTATTTCAACAAAGTAAAAGAAAATCTAGTACACAGTTTTCGGTGATTGTTGATATGTGTGATTCAATTAAACATTGCTACTAATTAGGATTAAAAGGTGAACAAAATACCAATTTAATTAATGGCAACAAAATAGCAATAAATCCTAGGGAGGAAAAAATGAAAAAGTAAGCAAATTTGTCACTTTTAATACCTTGTAAACTAAATGCTTTTAATAGCCAGACATATTAGCAGGGTAAGTATTTTATACAGAGAACTTTTAACTTGTTAAAGATAATAAGCTATAGTAACAACAAGGAAACACAATTGGGCTCATTAAAAAATAACTCACACTGTGTTTATTTTTATTGCAATAATTACACAAGTTATAAATTTTTTTATTATTTTTTGGTACCCATAGCTGTAAAACAACAGTGTTGTATTATAGAATATATTGTGAAATCAGGTGTACTGTTCATAAAGAAGACACTATGGGAGTAATTTACTAAAACTGGAGAGTGCAAAACCTGGTGCAGCTCTACATAGAAACCAATCAGCTTCCATACTATTATTATTGTCAAAGATTAACCGAACAAACTAGTTAGGTTAGAAGCTAGTTGGCTACCATGCACAACTGCACCAGATTCTGTGTGCACCAGTTTTAGTAAATATGCCCCTATGGGTGCCCAGGGAGTGCCCTAAGTTTTTATCAGCCCAACAATGGACAATTTGAATTTTTTTTTACAGGTAAATAAACTTAAAGTTGATTTCTTTAATATTTGACTAAAGGCTCCTGTATCACAGTCTCAACGAGTCACAAATCCAGTTAGAGTTATGTGATGCAAAAGCCTTATAAAAAAAACAAAAAAAAACTTCCATTACATTCATGCCATTGATGCGTTTCGTTCCTCCCATCTGTTTTAGGAGAAGCATAGGCTGAAGTTTCTTCTTATTTCTATACCGCTTGGGTTGGAGTTCTTTCTATCCACATGCTTGTTACTCTTGGAGGAGTAAATATAGCCACTGGCACCCTATCACCTGAGGTTCAAGGGGTAAGTTTCCTCTTTACCATAGAGCTCTCCAAGCTCTTCACATATTTGGAGGAGGGGGGGGGGCACAGAGAAAACTGTAAGTGCAGGTGCACTTATATTTCAACTGCCCAAAAGTGGAACTTCCGCTTATCTGATTCCCCACGGTGCCACAATTGGCAAACTTTTGGGATGGGGGGGACAGGATACCTGTCTTTGACAGGTATCCTTTGGCTTAATTCGGGTCAGGTATGACAAAAAAAATTTGTGGGACTTTTAAGGCGCAAGAAATACAAAAATATAGAAAAATATATAAATGTAATAGATTCAAAAATTAATTGGGAATGAATACATAGAATACATTCAATAAATTGATCTTGATATACAAACAAAAGGTGCAAACTGATTTGGTCTCTACATGTTTCACCGTTTCAAAGGCTTCTTCAGGAGAACTTTAACTACGTCATTTTACGGCGGCAGGTCGGCTCCCCAGAGTGAGAGCACGTAGCTATACGTCGGCTCTCGCACAGGCCACTAGGTGCGCCCCCAACACCCGTGTGCATGCCCGGCGGGCACAATTGACGCCGGGCACACGCGATTGCTCGTTACAGAGCGGGGACCGGGAGCTGTGTGTGAGAGAAATGCTGATCTTCTGTTCATACAATGTATGAACAGAAGATCGGTCATTTCCCCTAGTAAGGCCACCCCCCCTACAGTTAGAACACACCCAGGGAACATACTTAACCCCTTCCCCGCCCCCTAGTGTTAACCCCTACACTGCCAGTGTGAATTTTATAGTAATCCAATGCATTTTTATAGCACTGATCGCTATAAAAATGCCAATGGTCCCAAAAATGTGTCAAAAGTGTCCGAAGTGTCCGCCATAATGTCACAGTACCGGAAAAAAAAACGCTGATCGCCGCCATTAATAGTAAAACAAATGTTTTAATAAAAATGCCATAAAAATACCCCCTATTTTGTAAACGCTATAACTTTTGCGCAAACCAATCAATAAACGCTTATTGCGATTTTTTTTAAGAAAAATATGTAGAAGAATACGTATCGGCCTAAACTGAGGAAAATTTTTATTTTTTATATATTTTTGGGGGATATTTATTATAGCAAAAAGTAAAAAATATTCATTTTTTTCAAAATTGTCGCTCTATTTTTGTTTATAGCGCAAAAACTAAAAACCGCAGAGGTGATCAAATACTACCAAAATAAATCTCTATTTGTAGGGAAAAAAGGACGCCAAATTTGTTTGGGAGCCACATCGCACCACCGCGCAATTGTCAGTTAAAGCGACGCAGTGACGAATCGCAAAAAGTGCTCTGGTCTTTGACCAGCAATATGGTCCGGGGGTTAAGTGGTTAATATCAGGCACTATGTATAAGATCACTAAAATGAAAACATACAAATTAGAAAAAGTAAACAATTAAAGAATTTATATGTAAGACAAATACAAATGAATTTCAATCTTACCTCCTGCTACAGCCAAATATTTTGACTCATCAGTCCAGAGCACCTGCTGCCATTATTCTCTACCCCAGTTCCTATGTTTTCCTATATAAGACGCAGAAACAAGGCTAAGCAACTCAACTATGCACAATCTTTTTAAGTTAATTGGATCGGATCAAAGTTATTTCTTCATTACTTATAATAAATATAATGGGATAAAGCTTTACATTCCATACGTAGTTCTAGATTTTCTTTTCTGATCTCACTTATGTACATCATTTCAATTGCTCCTTATTTTTCCAGGTCATTTAACAAATGCATTCTGTTTATTGCTGTCTAAACGCGTTTATGTTGAGTCTTTGCAAACTCTGGGGCTTCTTGCTCTTTTCACTTTCCTATCATTTTCTGTCACGTACATATATTTTAACCGCACATTTTGACATTAATAATGTCCTCAGGAGCCCAAAAAAAAAAGGAGGGGAGGGATGGTGAAGTTAAACAGGCTTGTTCACACTTTGCTTGGCTGAGCTTAGAATCCTCAGAAAATGCTTAATGATTTGGGAGAGCGCAGTCTTTTAAGATTATTGACACAAGCGCAGGACTGTTCTGAGCCAATGGATAGAATCAAATCTGATCTAATCAAGATGTTGCATTGATGCATGAGAGTTTAGAAAAGAGCCAAATAACTGGCACTGAGATGATGCACTTTCTCATTTATCATAATTACAAACCTTTTCTGCAAGAACACTTTTGCAGTCAGGTTTGGTAAAACTACTTAAAGCAAACAGTTAACACTTCTAAAAGTAACTGCTTTAATAACACAAACCTCTTGGTTTGAATGTTGTAGGGAGAATTGCTTACTTATTATCACATCATGCTTCTCTGCTTCAAGTGGAACTCCAGCAATGCTTTTCTTTTTAGTTATAGGGCTCCCTCCTGCTTAAAAAAAAGGGTCAAAATTTTACTCACCCTCTCAATGCTGCACTGATGTCCAACGCTGTATCCTGGCCTAGGCCAACAAGGCCCAGGCCTAGGGCAGCACGTTGCAGGGGGGCGGCACAGAAAGAGTCCCCGTCGGCTTGCGCTACACTGCTAGTGTAACGCAAGCTGCTTCTAATTTTGACTGTCCTATCATCCTGGACCACAAACCTTCCTCACTGTGCTATATGTTTTCTGCTGCACCATTGGCATGGTTATATCTTCTTATGCTGCATTCACACCTGAACTCGGCGTATGTTACCGCGATTTGCTGCAACAAATTGCGGCGTTTTTTAAGCCTAACATACGCCGGAGGGGTGATCAACATTGTCGGCTATGCCGTACGCCAAAAGCTGCCTGAAAAAAAGGTCTGGGACTTGTTTTGAGCTTAAGGCGTACGGCGTTTCGGCGTTCGGCGCGGAGATCTGAACCATCTATGTTAGATCTGAACCATCAATGTTAAATCACCCCTCCAGCGTATTGCAGGCTGCAATAGCGTCGCGCTACAGGCGACAATACGCCTAGGTGTGAATGGAGCCTAAGTCCTCTCCATAAAATTATCAGAAATTTGTGCTTAACCTCCTCACTACCGGCCCCCGTCAATTGACGGCGGCACGATAGCTCTCTTGTTCTGAGAGGACGTCATATGACGTCCTCGTCTTTCAGAGCCACTAGGGCGCGCGCGCAAACGGCGCGTTACTGATTTACATATTCTAGGCGTAAATCAGCGTACACGCCCCTAGCGGCCAGCGTAAATATGCAGTTAAGATACGACGGCGTAGGAGACTTACGCCGGTCGTATCTTAGCAATATTTAAGCGTATCTCAGTTTGAGAATACGCTTAAATATACGACGGCGGAGATTCGGACTTACGACGGCGTATCTACTGATACGCCCGTCGTAAGTCTTTATGAATCTACCCCATTGTGTTTTTTTCAAAATTGTCGCTCTTTTTTTGTTTATAGCACAAAAAATAAAAACCGCAGAGGTGATCAAATACTACCAAAAGAAAGCTCTATTTGTGGGGAAAAAAGGACATCAATTTTGTTCGGGAGACACGTCACACGACCGCGCAATTATCAGTTAAAGCGACGCAGTGCCGTAAGCTGAAATTTAGCCTGGGCAGGAAGGGGGTATATGTGCCCAGTAAGCAAGTGGTTAAAGTAGAACTATAGGCAACACTTTTTTTTATATTTTGGATTGAGTATTTTTTTTTTCAGTTTATTTTTTACCATCCCTGTCCCATTGCAGAGATTTCCCTTCACTTCCTGCCCCATAGCCAAACAGGAAGTGAGAGGAAATCTACGCAAATTAAGGAAATCCAATGCCCCCCGGCCCTAAGAACTAGTGTCCCCACTCGAAAAATTCAGGGCGGGTCTTAAACAGCAAGGGGTGTGGCCTTGCCAGAAAGGTGTGGGTCATATTTAAATTAGGGGGGTGCACAAGTTTAGTCAGGCCTAGGGCAGCACAGAACCTAGATACACTACTGCTGATGTCCCCTACTTTCTTCTCCATCCTGTACTGCTGGTCTTCTCTGATCTTCTCCTTTTACTCCTGGGGGAGGCTCATTGTGCAGCTTGCCATCCATCATGCATGCAATTGTATAAGTGCGCCCTAAAACAGAACTGGTTTGTTTTAGACTGTCTCAGATTAAAAGTCTTTATGGTCTCACCAGTAATGAGCATGTCAGAGCATAAAGGAACTAGAAGTTTATACATTATGCACGTGTTTTCTAAGTTTTCACTAGCTACATACTTGATATTTTTTTTATTTTTTGGGATACATTTTGCACTTAATTTTGTATGCACTAAAGTTACACTTTATTGTTTTTACTTAGGCTGTCAGCACTGTGGTACTCATACCCTCTTGTTCCCCTGTAATACAATATATACAAAATGAGGGACACAGATCACAGGCTAAAACTAGAAATGCAAGGAAGGAGGGAAGCAAGACTGGGATTAGGATAAAGGGCAAATGGGTACAAGGCAGGTACAGGATACAGGCACAAGGCAAAAGCAAGATCAGGAGCAGAGTCAGGACAAAAGTCAAGCAGATACATTTACTGTATCTGATGAGCAGAGCAAAACACTGGAGCAAAGTGTAATAGTAAAAGACGGACTAAATACCATCCCAGCAACCAGCAGCAGATGGATACATTTTGCACTTAATTTGTATGCACTAAAGTTACACTTTATTGTATTTACTTAGGCTGTCAGCACTGTGGTACTCATACCCTTTTTTTCCCCCCCTGTAATACAATATATACAAAATGAGGGACACAGATCACAGGCTAAAACTAGAAATGCAAGGAAGGAGGGAAGCAAGACTGGGATTAGGATAAAGGGCAAATGGATACAAGGCAGGTACAGGATACAGGCACAAGGCAAAAGCAAGATCAGGAGCAGAGTCAGGACAAAAGACAAGCAGATACATTTACTGTATCTGATGAGCAGAGCAAAACACTGGAACAAAGTGTAATAGTAAAAGAGGGACTAAATACCATCCCAGCAACCAGCAGCAGGTGGAGACTGATTACTGGAATGAGCTGGCTGCTGGGAGACAACCGATGGTGGATACTGTAACTACAACCTCCTACTCTAGGAAGCACAGTGCTAACACCAGGTGATCTAAGTCCTGACACCCACCTTCTATAAGTCCCGGCTGTTATGAACATAATGAAGCATGCACAATACCTCTTCTTTAATACTGACATCCCCAGACTGGGCAGGATATATATATATATATATATATATATATATATATATATATATATATATATATTTTTTTTTTTTTTTTACTTAAAGTAGTGGAGGATAGGGCACCTTCAGGTGGAATAGACTAGATATATATTAAAAAGTTTATATTGTATTTATTATAAAGTATTTATACTGTGCATTTATCAGCTTGCCTGGGCTTAAGCTTTACGGATTTGATACTCTTTTTGATCCTCTTTTAAAAAAAGGACTAATATTTTGACCAGCATGCAATAAAACCGTATTATGGTAGAAACTCTGCATTGTGCCATTCTTTATTGAACTAAAAATCCTGACAGGGAGAGAGAGAAAAGGGAAGAAGACATAAAGACAGCAATAGACACATAGAGGCTTATTTAATAAAACAGTGCAAAGAGCAAAGATTACGTACAAAATGTTGTATCTTACAGCTACCTATTTTATTTCAGTTTACTTTAGGCAGGTCAAAATGGGTTTGCTTTTCATGGGTTAGTGCACATTGCAAATCATTGGGTTTATATTTTTGTAAGAGAGAAACAAAGAAGTAGAGAAGGAGAGATCTAGGCTGAAATAGAGAGATACAGAGAGAACTCGGGAGGGAGAGAGCAATAGGGGAAAAAAAAGAGACAGCGATACAGTGCCTTAAAAAAATATTCATACTCCTTGATATTTTCCACATTTTGTCATGTTACATCCAAAAACATAAATGTATTCTATTGGGATTTTATGTGATAGACCAACACAAAGTGGCACATAATTGTGAAGTGGAAGGAAAATGATAAATGGTTTTCAAAATGTTTTACAAATAAGTATGTGAAAAATGTGGGGTACATTTGTATTCAGCCCCATTGAGTCAATACTTTGTAGAACCACCTTTCACTGCAATTACAGCTGCAAGTCTTTTGGGGGATGTCTCTACCAGCTTTGTACATTTAGAGAGGGACATTTTTGCCCATTCTTCTTTTCAAAAAAGCTCAAGTTCTGTCAGATTGGATGGAGAACATCTGTGAACAGCAATTTTCAAGTCAGATTCTCAATTGGCTTTAGGTCTGGACTTTGACTGGGCCATTCTAACACATGAATATGCTTTGATCTAAACCATTCCATTGTAGCTCTGGCTGTAAGTTTAGGGTCGTTGTCCTACTGCAAGGTGAACCTCCACCCCAGTTTCAAGTCTTTTGAAGACTTTTGCAGACTCTAACAGGTTTGATTGCCCTGTATTTGGCTACATTCATCTTCCCATAACTTTTGACCAACTTCCCTGTCCCTGTTGAAGAAATGCATCCCCAGAACATGATGCTGCCACCACCATGTTTCACGGTGGAGATGGTGTGTTCAGGGTGATGTGCAGTGTTAGTTTTCTGCCACACATAGCATTTTGCTTTTAGGCCAAAAAGTAAAATTTTGGTCTCATCTGACCAGAGCACATTTTTTCACATATTTTCTCCCCCACATGGCTTCTTGCAAACAGGACTTCTTATGGCTTTCTTTTAACAATGGTTTTCTTCTTGCCACTCTTCCATAAAGGCCAGATTTGTGGAGAGCACAACTAATAGTTGTCCTGTGCACAGATTCTCCCACCTGAGCTCTGGATCTCTGCAGCTCCTCCAGAGTTACCATGGGCATCTTGGCTGCTTCTCTGATTAATGCTCTCTTTGCCCGGCCTGTCAGTTTAAAAAAAAAATGTTCAGCGAGTTTACTACCACTTTAATAACTTTGAGCTGAGTACTACTAAACTGTTTATGAAGTCAGTTGGAGCAATAACGATTTGGATTATTTTTTAAACCAACGCGAGTCTTGGATTTAGGTGGTCTATTATTTGCTTTCATAGAGAATTCTAGCTTTTAAAAGTTCAGTGCAAATCCAAACCCAGAGGGAGTGGGACACAAAGCACAAATGTCTTTACTGTACTTGTTATGTAGAAATATGATGTAGATTGTATGCTAACTGACTGCTGTATATCCTACAGACTGGAGCTCAAATCGTAAAAAGACTGTATCCCAAAGGCATTATTTAAGCCGTTTAGATTTTGAAATGACATATATCCAGCCTCTCACAAGTGATTTATTTTATGGGACGGCAGCAATGACAGAGTAGAAAAATGAAGTAAAATACAGATTTTTTTCAGCTGTTTGGTGTGCTTTGAGCAGTCAGATCTTTTTGGTTAGTAAGGTGGTCACTGAAGCAATCTAAATCAACCAATCAGATTTCAGTTCGAAATATTCAGGTCAGGAAATATGACTTTCAATGGCTAACAAATGTGTTAAAAGATTTATATAACCATGACCTAAATTTTCTCTTCCTCTAGGCCACATATGTTAAACACAAGGCCCGGGGGCTGAATCTTGCCCACCAGGCTATTTCTTACAGCCGCCACACCCCCTCGTCTCTGTCCCCACCACATCTTATCAGTTGGCAGCATAGAAGAGGACAAAACTCCTCCTACAGATCCTGTGTCTCTCTGTGAAGCCCCAGTACCACCTGGTCTCCGCCTCCCCTGGTCTCAACATTCCATGGACTTTGGCAGTTGACTCCAGGCCTTCTCTGGTCCATCTCAAGACCTTGAACTTTCTGCTTCCCAGCTTCTTCCTGACAGCAGCAGATGGTAAGGGGGTACGCTGTGATATAAGTGTGTGTAGGGGGCTCTTCACATCTGATGTGGGGAGGGGGCAGGGTGCAATGGAAATCTAGTCTTACAGATTGAGTTTGACACCCCTTCTCTAGGCCATATCACAGCCTTCATTTTTCTCCCTTCTCTGTAGGTGTCAAGGTTGTTCATCTTGCAAGGTTAATGTTATCACATAAGGTAAAGATTTACTAACATTCACTTACATTCACTTTGAAAAGTGAACTTTCCCTTTTCTAGGTAAACAGCCTCTACTTTTTTAGTTATTTAACTGGGTAGGTTCAACCAGGGCTTGGACAAGGGATGGGCAGAAGAAACAGCTTCCCCGGGCATAGAGAAACAGAGGGGAAAATAATAGACGCAGGGCGGTACACCCATTTTACGGCATGTATTAACAGAGGGGGCGCAATTTAGGATTCTTGCCCTGGGCTCTGGACAACCCTGTCCCGGGACTGGGTTCAACCCCAAAGTCAAGGCAGCAACATTGTTTTGCTGGAAAATTAATATATGCATGCAGAGAGGGACATAAAGGTGTGGAGGATAGATAGAGTTCTGTAGCCTAGTAGGCAGGGCTGTCTATGCTCGTAGGGATTTCATAGCAGTAAAAACTTTGTGTTGTCAGCTCAAACAAGAACATTAGAGCACACTGGAATTCTGGCAGATCATCAGTATGTAGCATTACCCCCGAAGGTGCTGCTGGTGTGTTTTGGGTGGCATGTTACCTCTGTATCTCCGCTGTCTAGGGTACTTGATAAGAGTTGTAGTAAAGGGAATGTCCACACGACAGGTGTCTTTCTGTGTTTTTATTACCCAACCGGGTAAAAACGATCAAACAGCGGAAAGGTGAAGGGATAGCAAATAGAAGACAGCAGACCAGGTGTAACTGCCTACGGAGAAACAGTCATGCTTCCAACAACACTTTACTTCGCCACTCCAGCCGGAGTTGGTGTAGCGCACCTGGACAGGCCTCTCTCACAAGCCTGGCAGCCAGAGTGTCACTCGAACTTGGGATTAAGTCTCTGCCACAGACCCTCCCAAATGAATGGAGACAATTATGGTCCAGAATCCTCTCTTAGTGGATTCAGCACCCGGATCTCCTTCAGGTAGTTCTTTGCAAGTTAGCGACTGACAGGCGATCAACACCCAGCCTGTCAGATCCCAGGTAGTCACCGATGAATGGACAGACCCCTTCTGGAACACCAGCCAAGTGCTTGGTATCCTTCGGACAGGCGCCTCATCGTCCAGCCTCCTCCAATTGGACGGGCAAGTCAGGACCCCTCAAAGTTGGGGACCCAGTTAAACACTGGGCCCGCACAGCAGATCAGTTGCTCCGGGCCAACGTGGTCCCGGAACCAGGAACACTGCTACCCACGCACACCCCGGCCAGGAGGGCCATATGCGGGGGTGTCGTGGAATGGCTACCCCAATGGTGGGTGCCACACGAGGAAGAAGAAGACCTTGAGGCCCACTTTATACCCCCTCCCAGCATGCACAGTGGGGTGACCCACCCCCGACTGGCCGCCAAGGAGCACTTGACCCCACTGCTGCCACCTGCCATCCAGAGGGTGACCTGAGTCCCGGATGAAAGGTTAGCCCACAGTACAGCCAAGCTAGAGCAGAGACCCAAATTTAAACAATCAAACTAATTCAGAGCCAACTATTTCTGGACATCTTCTGTCATGTGTCACATCAGCTTGGGTTGCTTCTACTCTCTCGAAGAGCTGCCCCGGAGTCAGTATAGCACCCCCATGTCTTCTTGGGTGACACTACTTTCCCACATTTTAGGATTGATCTACCGGACAGAAGCGCCCTATATTCCATGTACATAGAAAGAGGGAATCTGACAACTGTCTAAGGGGGGGAATTCCCAATTTGCGAAATTTCCTCTATATTTGGGTTGAATTTCTAGGTTAGGAAGTTAAGGGAAATGTACCTAATGGTACACAGACAGAAAAAACAAACTGCCGGGGGATTAAACCACTTGCCGACCAGTGCACGCCCTTTTACGTCGGCAGAATGGCATGGACAGGCAAATGGGCGTACCGGTACGTCCCTTTAAATTCGCCACCGTGTGGGAGCACCCTCCTGCCGCGAACTCCGTGACCGTGCCAGCAGGACCGTGGACTCAATGTCCGCCAGTGTACCCGTGATGCAAACAAGGCATCTCCCTGTTCTGCATAGGGACAGGACAGGACACTGATCGTCTGCTCCCTCTCATCGAGAGCAGCAATCAGCGACCACAGTAAGCCCCACCCTCACACAGTTAGAATCACTCCCTAGGACAAACTTCCTAGCCCCCTAGTGGTTAACCCCTTACCTGCCAGTCACATTTTTATGGTAATTTAAATCGGTGTTATAAATAAAATTGATAGCTGGAAAGTTAGTTATAAACAACACCCAATTCAGTGATTTCAAGTCGAAAATAAAAAGCACCAAATCAAAGCATTCCGAAAATGATTTGATTAAAACTGAAATCTCCAGACAATCGGAACTAGATTTGAACAACACTAACATCTCAAAACATTATAATGAAATACAGTGGGATCAAAGAGTCAATAACACCAAGCGTGTAAAGCAAATGTGAACAAACACATGAAAGAGGAGCACAAGGGTCATAGAAGGTTTTTTTATTATCTTATTCATCTTCATGTTCCTGTTAAAAATATTTTAATACTACACAATTGGAATTATTGATGCTTTCAAACAGACTAATATTTGTTATATTTTGGAGATGTTATGCTCCTTCAACTCACATTATGAAGGCCTGGAGGGCCTGAAGGAAATTTAAAGCAAATCCCCAGATCAGCAGTTAAACACACTTGAAATACATACACTGTATATTTACTGTTTTATCGGGAAAAGCTTTGGCATTTTGTACTAGACATGTGCGATTCGTTCAGATAGGAATCGAAATTCAGACTAAATTTTCCTCATTCAAAAATTCAGATATATTTGATAATAAATTTCAACAAACAAAGCTATAACGAAAAAAAACTAATTATTTTGTATAAATTTGTTTTCGACTTGAGTTGGTATGTAAGTTCAGTAATATGTGACACATTCTAGATTGTTATGATTCACCAAATTCACAAGCAAATCGCATGGAAGTTGCAAGCAAGTCGCATAGAAATAGCAAGTAGTAAACAAGTCACATTCAGGTAGCAATTCCTCTCTGACCTGATGTTGTGTGCTCACCAGTGGTTGCTACTGCTTGTGACTTGTATCAGTGTCTGGTTAACCACTTGCTGCCCGCCAGCCGTCAAATGATGGCCGGAGCGGTGCAGCTCTCGTTCTGGGCCATGTTACTCGGGAGCCGATGCGCGTGCCCGGCGGCCGCGATGTCCACCCGGCACCCGCGATTGCCCGGTAACAGAGCACGACCTGTCAGGTGAGATGGTGTGTTCCCAGTACAGAGGAACACTGATCGGTCTCCTCCCCTTGTTAGTCCCCTCCTCCTACAGTTAGAATCACTCCCTAGGAAACACAACTAACCCCTTGATCGCCCCCTAGTGTTAACCTCTTCCCTGCCAGTCAAATTTATACTGTAATCAGTGCATTTTTATAGCACCGATAAATGTGAACGGTGCCAAGATAGTGTCAAAAGTGTCCGATCTGTCCGCCACCTCACACTACAGGAGAGTCAGGATGCTCTCTATGTTGCAGATAGAGAAAGGAGCTGTGTGTTAGTGGGCGCCCTGACTCTCCTGTACTCCACACCAGGGAGAAAGCCTCGCATTACTGTGTGGAGTTACAGACAGAAGAACAGGAAGTGGAGATTTCTGAGGCCCCGTACACACGACCGAGTTTCTCGGCAGAATTCAGCCAGAAACTCCATCGGAGCCGTATTCTGCCGAGAAACCCGGTCGTGTGTACACTTTTGGCCGAGAAAACCGACGAGGATCTCATCGGGCCAAATTGAGAACATGTTCTCTATTTCCTCGTTAGTCAATAAGAAAACTTGGCTCGCCGAGATCCTCGGAGGCTTTACAAGGAACTCGACGAGCAAAACTATGTGTTTTGCCCGTCGAGTTTCTCGGACGTGTGTACGGGGCCTCAGAAGAAATAAGGACATTTAAAAGCAAAATGGAAGGATGAGGTAAGTGAAGGAGGACTGCACTAAGGTAAAGGAAGCTATTTAGGAAAAAAAATTGTACCTTTACAACCCCTTTAACCACTTCCCGCCCGGCCTATGGCCGATTTACGTCCGGGAAGTGGTTATGAAATCCTGACAGGACGTTCCAGAACGTCCTGCAGGATTTCATGCCGCGCGCGCCCGTGGGGGCGCGCATCGCGGCGATCGGTGATGCGGGGTGTCAGTCTGACACCCTGCATCTCCGATCTCGGTAAAGAGCCTCCGGCGGAGACTCTTTACCACGTGATCAGCCGTGTCCAACCACGGCTGATCACGATGTAAACAGGAAGAGCCGCCGATGGCTCTTCCTCACTCGCGTCTGACAGACGCGAGGAGAGGATAGCCGATCGGCGGCTCTCCTGACAGGGGGGGTTAGCGCTGATTGTTTATCAGCGCAGCCCCCCCTCGGATCGCCACACTGGACCACCAGGGATGCCCACCCTGGAGCACCAGGGTGGGCAAAAAAAAAAAAATGACAAAAAAAAAAAAATGACAGAAAAAAAAAAAAAAAAAAAAAGCATAAAGAAAAAAAAAAGATGCCAGTCAGTGCCCACAAATGGGCACTGACTGGCAACCTGGCAAAAATCAGTGCTGCCACCCCAGTGTCCATCAGCGCCACCCCAGTGTCCATCAGCGCCACCCCAGTGTCCATCAGTGCCACCCCAGTGCCACCCCACAGTGCCCATCCATGCCCAGTGCCCACCTATCAGTGCCCATCTGTGCCACCCATAAGTATCCATCAGTGCCGCCCATGAGTGCCCATCTGTGCCGCCTATGAGTGCCCAGTGCCGCCCATGAGTGCCCATCAGTGCCGCCTATGTGTGCCCATCAGTGCCGCCTATGTGTGCCCATCAGTGCCGCCTATGTGTGCCCATCAGTGCCGCCTATGTGTGCCCATCAGTGCCGCCTATGTGTGCCCATCAGTGTCGCATACCAGCGCCGCCAATCAGTGCCACCTCATCTGTGCCCGTCAGTACTACCTCATCGATGTCCATCAGTGCCATCTCATCGGTGCCCATTAGTGCCGCCATATCAGTGCCCGTAATTGAAAGAGAAAACTTATTTACAAAAAAATTAACAGAAAAAAATAAAAACGTAATTTTTTTTCCAAATTTTCAGCCTTTTTTTAGTTGTTGCGCAAAAAAAAAAATCGCAGAGGTGATCGAATACCACCAAAAGAAAGCTCTATTTGTGGGGAAAAAAGAACGCCAATTTTGTTTGGGTACAGTGTAGCATGACCGCGCAATTGCCATTCAAAGTGCGACAGTGCTGAAAGCTGAAAATTGGCTTGGGCGGGAAGCTGCGTAAGTACCTGGTATGGAAGTGGTTAAGTAAAGTAGACAGCAAAGTTCTGTAATGAAGCTTTGAACTTTTCAAAACAAAGCATGTATATAAAATGCAGCAGAGTCCAATAATTCATGCACCATATTGTAAGGCAAGCCAGTATTATCCACAGGAATGCAATTTGTGAGCAATCTGTCAAGGTTGATTATCAAATGTTAACACTGAAAAGTCTATTGAACTTTATTGTGAAGAGTGATAACGCATTGCCGAGGTCTTTTTTTCTTCTATAATGCATGGATTTTATTCATTAAGGCGAGGTACTTGGGAATGTATGAAATGCGATCATCACGATTATGCAAATCTAAATGTGATTGCCCTTCACAGAAATCTGCCCAGGAACAATCAAATAATGCAGATTTAGAAGTCATGTCATCGGAGATAATAAGCTTTGAAGGTCATAGACCTCGTTAGCGATCCGTGTTTCCCAAACTGTTAGAGTGTTTGGATAACAAAACATCCTTCTAGTCCCAGACAAATGGCTTCGGGAAAGACTTGTCTTGTAAGTCAATGATGGAAAAGCAATGGGCTTAACAAGAGGTTAAAGGTACAGTACACTTCAAATGTAAAAGATTGAGCCTTGAGATACATACAGGTAACACATTCTACTTGTCTAGGCCTTCTGTTTCTTGCAGGTATAAAGTGATAGTTTCTACAGTTGGCTCCTATGTGGTATAAGAGGCAGGACATAATTGTGATGGGGCATGGCTTTAACCACTTCAGTCCGGAAGGATTTACCCCCTTCCTGGCCAGGACCTTTTTTGCGATTCCGCACTGTGTTGCTTTTAACTGACAATTGTGCGGTCCTTTGACGCTGTACCCAAACAAAATTGACGTCCTTTTTTTCCCAAAAATAGAGCTTTCTATTGGTGGTATTTGATCACCTCTTCGATTTTTATTTTTTGCACTATAAACAAAAAAAGAGTGAACATTTTGAAAAAAAAAGCAATATTTTTTACTTTTTGCCATAATAAATATCCCCAATATATATATATATATATATATATATATATATATATATATATATATATATATATATATATATATATATATATATATATATATATATATATATATATATATATATATATATATATATATATATATATATATAAAAACAAATGTCTTCCTCAGTTTAGGCCGATATTTATTCTTCTAAATATTTTTGGATATAAAATCGCAGTGTATATTGATTGGTTTGCGCATAAGTTATCATGTCTACAAAATAGGGGATAGATTTATGGCATTTTTATTATGATTTTTTTGTTATTAGAAATGGGGGCGATCTGCGATTTTTAACGTGACTGCGACACTGCGGCGTACAAATCGGACACTTTTGACACATTTTTGAGACTTATAGAGTGGTTAGTGCTATAAAAATGCACGGATTACTGTGTACATGTCACTGGCAGGGAAGGGGTTGACACTAGGGTGCGATCAAGGGGTTAACACTGTGTTCCCTCACTGTGTACTAACTGTGTGGGGAGGGGACTAACTAGGAGAGATGACAGATCATTGTTTCTACTTTGTAGAAACACATGATCTGTCTCCTCTCCTTAGACAGCACAGGGATTTGTGTTTACACACAATCGCTGGCCACACGCATCGGGTCCTCGCCGTGCAGAGTGCGCCCTTTGGCGGCTCCTAAAGGGCCGACGTATGGGTACGTGATTTTATTTTGCTCACACATGCCGCTTTGCCAACGTATAATAGTGTGAGCCGGTCGGCAAGTGGTTAAAGGGGTTGTAAAGGGTGAGGGTTTAAAAAAAAACAAAAAACGGGGGGCTGGGCCGAGTCATACAATCGGCGTCTATAGAAATCCACAATATGAATGCAGCTATCAAGTTTGTCTATGAAAAACCAAGGGAGACGAGAAAGAAAAATTACATAAACTTTGGGATACCCTTCCCAAGCGCTAGTGGATGCAAAACCAGGCACCTATTGGACAAGCCTCCATGTTTTGAATATTTTTTTAGATATGGCAAAGTAAGTAAGGCCTGTGAAAAGCCCTTTAACTTGAGGAATACAAAAAAAAAATTAAGGGCCAGATTCTCAAAGGACTTACGATGGCGCAGCGCCATGTACGCCGTCGTAAATCCTAATCTGGCCCTTCGTATCAATGCGTCAATGCGACTGATTCTTAGAATCAGTTACGCATAGATATCCATTAGATATGACAGGCGTAAGTCTCTTACGCCGTCGGATCTAAACTGCAATTTTTTTTTGCCCGCTAGGTGGCGCTTCTGTCGATTTCCGCGTTGAGTATGCAAATTAGCTAGATACGCGAATTCCCAAACGTGCGCGCTGCCGACGCAGTAAAGTTACGATGTTTACGTTAGGCTTTTCCCGGCGTAAAGTTGCCCCTGCTATATGAGGCGCAGCCAATGTTAAGTATGGCCGTCGTTCCCGCGTCGAAATTTTAAAAAGTAACGTTGTTTGCGTAAGTCGTCCGTGAATGGGGCTGGACGTCATTTACGTTCACGTCGAAACCAATGACGTCCTTGCAACGTCATTTGAAGCAATGCACACTGGGATATTTTATGGACGGCGCAATGCGCAGTTCGTTCGGCGCGTGGACGCGCTTCATTTAAATGATACATGCCCCCTACCTGCCGAATTTGAATTCAGCCGGGTGATTTACGCTACACCGTCGCAACTTTACAGGCAAGTGCTTTGTGAATAAAGCACTTGCCTGAAAAACTTGCGGCGGTGTAACGTAAATCGGATACGTTACGCCGCCGCAGAGATACGCCCAATGTACCTGAATCTGGCCCTAAGTTTGCAAGTTGAATAAATAGGAGCTCAAGATAATGCTGTGTACAACCATTTATTTTACAAAGTGTTCCTCAGACATCACTGGTAGATAAAGTCCAAAATGGAGACGAATGAGAAAAAGTAGGCATGCTGTGTTCGTGACCCTTTGGTTCTCTATCTACAAAACGTCTGTGTGTTTAAACCCTTAGGGATACTAACTAAATAATGATGACAAAAGATCAGTCGGTGTGCCAGTTACAGCACAGAAAGGAAGAGACCAAGCTGATTTTAATGTTCAATATAAAAGGCTGGCTTCTCACAGTAGGTCTTAAGGGATGTGCTGTAAATTTAAAACCTTTACTAATGGAACAACATAGACACAACAGAAAGATTGCTTTTGGAAAAATGAGAGCTGAGCCATTGATCAATGAAATACTTATGTGTAAATGGATGGCTTTACGTTTTGATGGTTACATGCACAGAATGATATTAAAGCTGAACCCCAGGCAGATAAAATAAACAAATGAATACAGGTCTGTATTGTTTAATTGTATTTGTTAAAATGCAAGCATTAGAATTTTTACATATTAGCAGGACCAGGTGATTGGTACCCCCAATATAGTAAAGGTACACGGAGACCAAGGCAGGTGGCACAATTGTTACTTTGGAAAAGTAGCAGTAATAAATAACACGTGGAGTACAGTGCCAAGATGCTTACTAGACATGTGCACACTGAAATTTTTTGTTTCGGAAATTCTCTTTCGCCCGAATTTTTATTTTATTTAGTTACTCCTGAAATTTGTTTTTATTTATTTTGTTTTGTTAAAAAATGCATTAATCCGAAAATCTGAATTAATTAAGGTCGAATCTGTCATTGAAGGCTTATGGGCCCGGATTCAGAAAGGACTTACAACGGCGTATCTCCAGATACGCTGTCGTAAGTCCAAATGAGCGCCGTCGTATCTATGCGCTGATTCATAAAGGCAGTTACGCCTGAATTTGGCCAAGATACGACCGACGTAAGTCTCTTCCGCCGTCGTATCTTGGGTGCATATTTACGCTGGCCGCTAAGGGCGCTTCCGTAGATTTACGCGTCGAATATGAAAATGACCTAGATACGCCGATTCAGAAATGTATTTGCGCCCGTCGGATTTAGCTATGCCGTTTACGTAAGGCGTATGTCCGGCGTAAGTTTACCCCTCATAAAGCAGGGGTAAGTCATGTTAAGGTATGGACGTCGGAAACGTCGGAACAGCGTCGTATTTTACGTCGTTTGCGTAAGTCGTACGTGAATGGGGCTGGGCGTAGGTTACGTACACGTCAACAAAGCATTGAGCCGACGTATCTTAGGGAGTATTTGCAAAAGTGATTCAAAGCATGTGCGCACATGCGCCGTTCGATCGGACATGCATTTACATGGGGTCACGCTTCATTACAATACAACACGCCCACTGCCTTGCTACTTTGAATTACGCGGGCTTACACCGGCCCATTTACGATACGCCAACGTAACTTTGGGAGCAAGTGCTTTCTGAATACAGTACTTGCCTCTCAATGTTACGTCGGCGTATCGCATAGAAGATGCGTTACGCCCGCTCAAAGATACGATAATGTATCTGAATCGCGGCCATGGTGTCTGTCGAATGTTCTAAGAAGATTCGATGGAGCAGCTAAACTGTACGACGCCGCAATTGTACATTTCCGGTTAAATGTTCCGCCTACAAGCTATAGAAGAATTCTAATGTTGTATGACACTAGTAATTAATAGTTATATTTATAAATTATTATTACTAGTCAACCAAAATTCAAATTCTTCTATAGCCTATGGGCCGAGCATTTGACCTGAAATGTATGATTACGGCGTCGTACAGTTTAGCTGCTTGTCGAATCTTTTTAGAATTTTCGACAGACAGAATAAGCCTTCAATGACAGATTCAACATTTGTATTTTTTTGTTGCTTCGTTGAATCTTCGTCGTTCATTTCGAATGGTCTACTCCAACACTGTCTCTATAATGTCAAATCTCTTCTCTCTATGTCGAATCTTTCCTCTCTATGTAGAATAATCTTGGACTAATAGACTTATGTTAGGCACATTCGACTGCAGGTTCGATAGACACAGATTGCTATTGTCAGCGTCATGACGAATCTCCTATCTATATCAAACTGTTGTAGCAACTAAAACTAAAATAAAGCATTTTTTTATGTCGGATCTTTCTGATTTCGAATTCTGCACGTTCGTTTTTGTTTGTTAAAACGATAACGAAAATACCCGAAATTCGGACGAAAATAAATTTGGTTCGAAAACTAATGCACATGTCTAATGCTCACTTACAGTTCCAGACAATATGGTAACAGAGCCTTAACATTACAGTAAACCAGGGTACAATGGCTCTTTACAATATTGGCAGTAACACAATCTCTGCACTTGGGAGGACACGTTTATAGGCTTACATTACAGCATCTGATGAAGGGGTGGCTGGTAGGCAGAACAGCAATGCAGATGCCTTCAGTAAACTGATACGAAGGTACTTGTCCCAACTCTCTAGAGTTCCCAGATGGTGGAGCCAGGCATAACATCACTTTACTTTTCCAACTCAACTGGAACCTCTTCCTAGCGCTGTCCCTAGCCAGTGGGGATCCTGTCCCTACACTATCTACAGTATCTACTTTGCAAATGTTTGCCCACTGCAGGTGAGAGGTCTCTTTGGCCAACTAAGTTTAGTGGGACAGTTACATTTTTTTGCATTACCTTCAATAAAGATGGCAGTTGCTGTCAGCCAGGGCAGCAGCATTCAATCAGACTGCTACTTCCCTGATGACACCTATGGAGGTTTCAGAGGAACAAATTTCCTCTCAACCTACATTCTCCTCTGCACAATAGCCAGCTGAACAGTTCTACTTACAGCAGGGAGGGTGAACTGCACCTGCCTACAAGCATATTGTAGAAGCATGTACAGCAGAGCTCAAAAAGAAGGTATCTAATTGAGCAAACCCAGTTTAAGAGGGGAACAAGTGTGGGAGCCAAGGCCTTCAAAGGGTTGACTTTGATCAGCACTTGTGGTGAGAGGTCTCTTGGCCAACTAAGTTTACTGTACTTTGCTTACATCAAGGCTGAGCACTCCAACAGGAGATCCTGAGTTCCAAGGCTGGCAGATAGTATTTGAGACCCCACTTGCTAATGATATATACAAGACCTCTTTTTTTTTAGATAAGCCAGTTAATACCTCCATTAGTTAATACTCTCTTGATAGCAATGTTTGTATCTGAACTATTGTTTTGTCATTCATTAATGTTGCACTTTCTTAAAGCGGTTGTAAACCCAAAATTTCATCTTTGCATATCATTTTGTAGTTTTTTTTAACAATGAATTGCCATGAGTCATTTTTTCTGTACCTGCCTCCTGTCCCTGTTATCGATATTTTCTTGAGTCATTACGTATACCCCGCATGCGCCGTGTCATCCTTCATTCCGGCCAGCTGAGACCTGGCCGGAAAGATTCAGTGTCCATGTCGGGGCTGCGTCATTTCCTGCTTTAGACGTCAGCCCCGACATCCTGCAATACTACATGCACAAGAGCATCATGGTTACCATGTGACCTGTACGTCACATGGTACAGGAGAGCCAGACGGCAGACAGACAGATCGTTTTAAAGTCCGTGGAATGTGTCTGAGGAATGTGCTTACACAGCGTGCTCCCGGAGGTATTGTCACTCCTTTCTGAAGCACGCTGTGATTTATTTTCTATACGTTTCCATAGTAACCGGAAACGAGGCTTGGAATGTCTCTTTACTAGTGCGCATGCGTGGGATTATCGAGAGAAGGACGTTCTGTGGGCGGAAATACAAAGCAGATTTAGATGCAAAAGACCACAGTGAAGATGGCGCTGGCGAATATACTGAAATAAGGTTTGGATTATTAAGAACATATGCTGTAAGCTAACATATTTATATATACACAAAGTGGTCATTCGATTCATACTTAATTTGCCTTTCAGAATATTATGAATATAGTATTGATGTGTGTGGGTTTACAACCGCTTTAAAGGAGAAGTAAAGGTTTGCAAAAAATCAAACTGGGCTGAGGAGGGCGTGTGTGGCTGGCTCAGTCTCCCAGAGGTCTGATGCTGCATCTTTCCCCCGCTGGCTCTAAGACTGAGAACTCGTCAGTTTTAGATCCATGAGTTCCATGAGCAGAGAACTGGTGAGTGTCAGTCACCGCTCCCTGCTCTGCCCCCTCCTTGCTAACTGAAGCGCTTAGCTATGGAGGGGGTGGGAGCAGCAGTATAAGGCACTAAACGGCTTGCTAAAAAGCAAAAACATCTGCCAGTCCAGGTACATGGGTGGATCCCGACTGTAAACTATGGGTCTTTCCTGAGCCCACTGTTGGCTGAAAACAGGTCACAGGAGTGCAGAACGAACTGCACTCTTGTGACTCATAGGAAAAGCATAGCCAAAAAAGCTTTGGCTATATATTCCTTTTTATCTGTCTCACGTTCATATACTAGTGTGTTGGTAAGTTCTGGCATAGTTCAGGGTGGTTCATCACTGGGGGAAGACTCATCTATCCAGCAGCTCTTAAGGGGAATAGTTTTAAAGTGATTGTAAACATTTATATTTTTTAAATAACAAACATGTTATACTTATACTTACCTACTCTGTGTAATGGTTTTGCACAGAGCAGCCTCAGTCTATTTCTTCTAGGGTCCTCTGCCTGTGCTCTAGGCTCTTCTCCCTTGCACTCATGCACGCTCGAATCCTGAGCCATGCTGTGTATGTCCATTGACACAGACAGCGCTGTACGACCTCCCCCCCAGCTTTCTGTTAACTGACTGTGATTGACAACAGAAGGAGACAATGGCTCCTACAGTTGCCTCCATGTCCAGTGAGTAGAGAGGGAGCGGAGAAAACCACTGCTCTTGAGCAAAGTGCTGGATCAAGATCGGGCTCAGAATGCATTAAAGGGGTTGTAAAGGTTTGTTTTTTATTTTCTAAAAAGGTTCCTTTAAGCTAGTGCATTGTTGGTTCACTTACATTTTCCTTTGATTTCCCTTCTTAGGCCTTGTACACACGATCAGTCCAAACTGATGAAAACGGACTGAAGTTCAGTTTCATCATTCCAAACCTACCGTGTGTATGCCCCATCGGACTTTTGTCCTTCAGACCAAAGTTTTAGAACTTGCTTTAAAATCGGACTGATGGACGACTGACCGTCGGTCAAAACCGATGGTTAGTACACAAAAGCATCGGTTCAAAACCCACACATGCTCAGAATCAAGTCGACGCATGCTTGGAAGCATTGAACTTCGTTTTTTCAGCACGTTGTGTGTTTTACGTCACCGCGTTCTGACCCAATCGGTTTTTGAACTGATGGTGTGTACTTACATCAGACCATCAGTCTGCTTCATCGGTGAACCGATGAAACTGAACTTCAGTCTGTTTTCATCAGTTTAGACTGATCGTGTGTACAGGGCCTAAATGTTTTTTTTCTTTATCTGAATTTCTCACTTCCTGTTTCTCCCTAGTAAACTTCACACCATCATCGGAGCGGTGTTTAGTCAGCCAGAATAGCTTACTGAACAGCTTACTGAGGAGGAACAGGAAGTGAGAAATTCAGACAAAGAAAACAAAGAAGAAAAAAACATTTAGAAGGGAAATCGAAGGAAAAGGTAAGTGAACCAACAATGCACTAGCTTAAAGGAACCTATTTAGAAAATAAAAAACGAACATTTACAACCCCTTTAAGGTCAAAAACCCTCTATCTTTGCAACCACTTTAAAGCAGAGGTCCACCATTCTTTTTTAAATTCAGCAGCTACAAATACTGCAGCTACTGACTTTTAAAATAAGTACACTAAGGCCGCGTACACACGGTCGTTCCAAACCGATGAGAATGGTCCGACTGGCCATTTCCATCGGTTCACAGCTGAAGTGGCCTGATGGTCTGATGTGCGTACACACCATCGTTCCAAAAACCGATCGGGTCAGAACGCGGTGACGTCAAACACACAACGTGCAGAATAAAACGAAGTTCAATGCTTCTAAGCATGCGTCGACTTGATTCTGAGCATGCGCAGGTTTTGAACCGATGCTTTTGTGTACTACCCATCGGTTTGGACCGATCGGTCAGCGGTCCATCGGTTCAATTTCGAAGCATGTTTTAAAATTTTAGACCGAAGGAAAACAGACCGATGGGCTATACACACCGTCGGTTTGGACCGATGAAACTGAACCTTGGTTCATTCTCATCGGTTTTTGTACGCGGCCTTACCCGTCCAGCGTGCCCGTGATGTCGGCACCCGAAGCCGGTCTCTGTTTTGGTTCTCTGGTGCTGCCGCCGCCATCTTCGGTAAGGGAATCAGGAAGTGAAGCCTTGCGGCTTTACTTCCTGGTTCCCTACTGCGCATGCACGACTCACGCTGCGCAATGCCACTTGTCCCTGCTGTCTTCTGGGACATGTGTGTCTCCCAGAAGACAGCGAGGGGGGGCTGGACGTGACATAGACTCCCGCAGATACTGCAGGGGTCTATGCCCGGATGTAGGTGTAGGTATCCAGACAGCAGAGGTTCCATTTTTTGGGGACCTCCGCTTTAAGTAAGGGTTTTGATGTCTCAATTATACAGTACAAGTTAAACTTTCATTCTCTTTTTTCTTGGGTTCTTTTTATCTTTTTTTCTATTCCTAACTGTATTCTACCTGTCTCTCTGAATTTACATTCTGACAGAGAGAGAGTTAGAAGAGACAAATAAGAAATGCATTGAAAAGCCAACACTATAAAAGTATTAAAAAAAAAATTGCACAATGTGAGGGAATCTTTGAGGAAACTCAGAACAACAGATAGCAAGGAACCTTAATCAAAGCCAGCAAGTAGTGTACCCGGAGGCTAGCAAGAACACATATAGCGGATGGTATGAAAGACCTCGGGAATCTGAGGAGGAGAATAGAGAAGGAACAGGACAAACAGCAAGACAGAGAGCGAAGGAGAGAATATGAGATGAACGTTGATGAACTGGCAATAAGCTGCTCAGAATTCCAGATATGGAGTCTATAAGAAATTGTGTCAAGGAGCACCGAGCAATTCCAGCAAAGAGCACCCCAGAAATAGGCAGCAGCTTATTAGAAAGCAAATGAAAGAGATATTTTGTGTTTATGTTCTGCTTAGTAATATGCCAGGGAGTTTCAATTACCAGCCTTTGCACGATAATAGATGTATACCGTATAAAAATTCAATGCATAAGACGAGGCATAGCATATTTATAAGCAGAATTAACATCATGTTTTTTTTTCTAACTAATGTACAGTAAACCATGCAGGCATAAGTCACTCTATAAGGAAACTCATTTCTTTATATATTTGCATTTATTAACATGAATGGAGTTTAAACTGCCTTTCTCAGCTGAAACAAACTAAAGTATAACTCATAAGGCCTCATGCGGCATTTGTCCAAGTGGATATTTGCAGATAAAGGGACTCTAGACATAAATAACCTAATACCAAATTGCAAGTGCTATAAATAGATATTTTTGGGGGTTTTGAGGTGCCGGTATCATTATTATAGACTACAAAAATATACTTTGTAAAATATTATAGTATTTAATGACAAAATTGATTAAAATGTACAGATATTCATTCTCAAATCTCAAATGTGCCAAATTAACCACTTCCAGTCCAGTACAATTCTGATGTTATATTACTTTTGGCTGGAAAAGTACTTAGAACCCCCAAACATTTTATATATATATATATATATATATATATATATATATATATATATATATATATATACAGTGGAACCTTGGATTACGAGCATAATCCGTTCCAGGAGAATGCTCGTAATCCAAAGCACTCACATATCAAAGCGAGTTTTCCCATAGACGTTAATGGAAACAAAAATAATTTGTTCCGCATTGACTTCAATAGCATAAAATACCAGAGGTGGGGGGGGCGCCGGATAGCCTCAGAAACACTCAGAAAGGCCCGAGGACAGCTCAGCTGAACTCGCAAAGGCTTGGGAATGGCGTATTTCCAAGGTTTTCCAAACATTCCGAACGGCTCCGATCAGCTCAGATCGGTGCCACACACCTCAGGCCAAACGCCACTGTGGCTTGAATCCTGCTTGTTTTGCAAGACAACACTCGCAAACCAAGTCAGGATTTAAAATAAAAAATAAAAAACAGTGTTTGTATTGCGAAACGCTACCGCATTACTCACAATTCGAGTGCCTTGAATCCGAGTGACTTGGAATCCGCTGTGGCTTGAATCATGCTAGTTTTGCGAGACAACACTCGCAAAACAAGTCAGGATTTAGAAAAAAAAAGTGCTTGTTAACCACGTTACTTGCAATCCGAGGTATATGCAAAGTTGGCTGTACGTGGCTAAATTTCAGCAGATTCCTGCTAAAATGAAAAAAAAAAATGTGAGCTATGATTGGCCCTGTAAGTACCAACCAGATTGAAAAATAGTATATTTAAAAATGTATTGAGCAGGGTAGTTTGGGAGTACAGTGACTACGAGCATATATATATATATATATATATATATATATATATATATATACATACACATACATATATATATATATATATATATATGCATACATATGCATCGCATACTTGCCCATTATGTGACACTTACCTGCAAAGGAAGCCGGCGATGTCCCCGCTGGTGGCCGCATCCATATTCGCCCCTCTTCCTTTCAGGGCCACGGCTTTGTGTCTGGCCGGATGTCATGACCTTGCAGTAATACTTTCATGACCTGTCTGTGTCTTACCCTGTCTGTATCAGGCTTAGGGCTTGCTTTCTCACACCTGCATGGTTAAGTAATCTTCCCACAGTGTGGCTCCACCCTACCCTCAACAGGAACCACTATTTAACACTGTGTTCTCGAAGCCTGCCTTGCCGTGCAATATTGTGTGTTTGGTTTCCTGTTTCCTACTTGCCGTGTGCTCTACGTTTGTCTCTGTTACCGATCTTAGCGTGTTTCCGACCATCCCCGCTTGCTTGTGACCCTGACCTTTGGCGCGTTCTCGACTATCCCTGCCTGCTTGAGACGCTTGACCTTTGGTTTGTTCACCGTTTATCCTTGTCTGCTTGTCGCCCCGACCTTTAGCTTATCCTCTTATAGCCTACCGTGAACGTGAGCAGAAAGACCCTAGGGGCCACGACCTGGAGTCAGCTGCAGCGAAGTCCATCCTCACCACTAGAGGCTCTGGTGAACACCTGCTGGCACTTAGACTCTGTGCCCTGGGGAATCTCACGTTCTAGCTTGTGGTGGGATCCATCTTGGCGCCCCAGTGCACCTGCCTTCCTGCACCACCCAGGGTTCCAACCGTAGCAGTCAGCCGTAGGGTCCACTATCATAGCGTTGCACTCCTGACCCAGGCGTGTGCATCTGTCACTTGGCCTCAGGTAACCTGACACCAGAGTTGTGTGACGTCACTCCCGCCCGTGAGCATGGGAGCTGTCAGCCACAAAACTTGCTAGTGAAGAAACGGCCGGGAGGGCCGTTTCTTCACGAGCATGTGCCGATTATATCGATATATAGGTAAATATCGCCAAACGGTGCATGTTTAGGAGATTTTTACAGTATCTATAGGTAAGCCTTATTATAGGCTTACCTATAGGTATAAGTGACAAAAAGAGGTTAACAATAACTTTAAAAGCTTTCATTTACAGATATACATCTAATGGAGGATGGTTCTATGGCAGTTTCTTTTCAGAACCTACTTGGCTTGCTAATAAGAAAGCCTATCAAACCTTGCTCATTTATGAGTGCTTTCGGCTGGCCATACAAGACTAGATTTCTTTTTTCTTTGTGAAAGAGAAAAAATCAATTGATTCCCCAATCCTGTACGAGAGTGTGGAGCTTCACAGCTGGCTATTGTATTCAAGAAGATGCAGCATTCAAGAGGAGTTGACTGAATACCTGAACAGTGACTGCATCTATTAGGATGCAGTCAATGTACTCCCGAGCTACCCTGCTCAAAAGATTTTTAAATACACTTTTTTCAATGTCTTTGGTGCTTGCAGGGCCAATCATAACTCATATTTTGTTAATTTTAGCAACAATCTGCTGAAATTCAAACCCCGTACAGCCAACTTTCATTGTGCCTGGATTGCCAGACTGGTTAAGCATAATTGCAAAATATTTTAGGTATAAAACTGTGTAATCCCCTCGTCCTAAACAGGGGCTATTATGTCAATTTCGTTTTTGGCTGGGCTGTAGTTAGCTTAGACTGATTGTATTGTTTTTTCACCTGGTTTTTCTCTAACCTTAAAGGGGTTGTAAAGGTGTGTTTTTTATTTTCTAAATAGGTTCCTTTAAGCTAGTGCATTGTTGGTTCACTTACCTTTTCCTTCCATTTCCCTTCTAAATGTTTTTTTTCTTTGTTTTCTTTGTCTGAATTTCTCACTTCCTGTTCCTCCTCAGTTAGGTGTTCAGTAAGCTGTTCTAAATGACTTTCCACGGCTCTGATGATGGTGGAAAGCTTACTGAGGAGAAACAGGAAGTGAGAAATTCAAACAAAGAAAAAAAATATTTAGAAGGGAAATAGAAGGAAAAGGTAAGTGAACTAACAATGCACTAGCTTAAAGGAACCAATTTAGAAGATAACAAATTAACCTTTACAACCCCTTTAAGTTGACTTGTGATTTTCAGTGTCGCCAGTAGATGTCACTGGTATCACTGGTCATAGTATGAGATTTCACAAATGTAATGAATATTTATAATTTCTTCCAATCAAGTATGAGGTTTGTGACCCTGGTGCATGCTAGGGGAGGATATAAAAATCTGGGAGAAGTTATGTGCTTGCTCCCTTTCCCTAAGGAGGTGCGGCTGGATGGAGCTCTGCTGTTAGTCCCAATAGCCTGTTTGGGGCCTCACATGTGCTGAAGTGGTCCATGAAGCTATCCTGCCTGGGCCCGGTGACCCACTTGGATAACGCACTGAACTTTGGGAAAATGCGATGCGGCACTGCGTCGCGTTAACTGACAATTGCATTGAGTGGTGCAACGATGTACCCAAACACAAATGTATGTCTTTTTTTCCACAAATAGAGCTTTCTTTTGGTGGTATTTGATCATCTCTTTTTTGCGCTATAAACAAATAAAATGCCGTAAATTTAGAAAAAAAATAACAATATTTTTAACTTTTTGCTATAATAAATATCCAAAAACAAACAAAAAAAACAAGAAACATTTCTTCATCAGTTTAGGCCAATACGTATTCTTCTACATATTTTTGGTCAAAAAGTTGCGTATATTGATTGGTTTGCACAAAAGTTATAGCATCTACAAAATAGGGGATATATTTATTGCCTTTTTATTATCATTTTTATTTTTTTTACTAGTAATGGCGGTGAGCAGTGATTTGTAGTAGGACTGTGACATTGCGACGGACAGATCATAGACAACGATCAGTGCTAAAAATAGCCACTGATTACTGTATAAATGTCACTGGCAGGGAAGGGGGTTATCACTAGGGGGCAATTAAGGGGTTAAATGTTCCCTGGGAGGTGTTTCTAACTGTGGGGGGAGTGTTGTGATTGGAGGGGGAGAGAGATCGCTGTTCCTGAGCCCTAGGAACAGCAGAGCTCTCTCTACTCCCCTGACAGAACAGAGATCTTTCTGTTTGCATTAACAGATCCCCATTCTGTCTCTCTCAGGAGTGATCGCTGATGGCCGTCGGCGTCGCCCCCTAGAGTTTTTAAACCAGCCGACGTACAATGATGGTGATTCGCTCAGGAAGGCCAACCTGCCGCAGTACAACTGGTTAAAGGTTCTCACACTGTGAAGCTGGACATCTGTACCTGGAGAGTCTGTAAGTGATCTGCTATGGTATTTGGGAACCTAACCCTCACCTCTTTAACCAGTCTGCAATAAAACTTTAAAAAGGCAAAAGTGATTGGTGCCCAATATCATTTCTCTGCACCCACCCCCATTTTAGCCATGGACTCAGTTCTGGGGTAAATTGCTAGCCCGCCCATGAGGTGCTATCCTGCCTTTGGGGTGTCAGAGGGGTGATACAACTGTATGCACATGTACTCCTTATTTGTTGCCTGGAGTTCATCTACTACCTATGACTACCTATGTACTTTTGCACATCTTTGCTGATGTACTGTATATTGCTGAAAACATTTAATAGTAACATAGCATTCCGTAAGTGTCACATTCCATAGCCAAGACTCCGGTGTGTCAAGACCTTGTGAAAGGAGACAGCAAATTAAATCAGGCCAGATCCTTAGACCTTTGGGATGCAATACAGCAGGAATAAAAACTGTTAACAGATAATTATCTAGGGCTGTTAATCAAGTTTAACAGGTGCTGAGTAATGAAGCAAGACAGGGCATCTGCTGTGACCTGCCAGTCTTTAATCTGGTTAAAAAATTCCTAATGCCAAGCTGTCTTTATTCCGCACCCGTGGTCTGGCACTGCTTGACTTGACATGCCATTTTCATTGGTGTGCCTGGGGACATCTGACTTATTTGTTTTTAAACGAAGCTGCCACTTCAGTACCTGACATCTTTTTTTTTTGTCTGTTAAAATAAATGTATGCTTTAAATACATGTATTATTTAAGTGCCCATAGAGAGTAATTTAAGTCAAAACCAAGTAGGTTATTTTGACAGGGTTTCAGGGCTTAGCGGTTGGTGCGATTCTTAAAAGGTGCTTCACATATTATTATTTTTTATGTTGTGTACTTTACAACTTTCCCTAACCACTTCCTGCTGGCTTAAAACAGAATGATGACCAGGAAGTGGTTCAGTTAGCCTGACTGGGCATCATATGACGTCCAGCAGGATAACAAGCCAGCACGCGCCCGTGGGGGCACGCAGAGATCGGTGGTGTAATGTGTCAGTCTGACACACCGCATCTGCAATCTTGATGACGAGCCTCTGATGCAGGCTCTTTACCATGTGATCAGCTGTGTCCAATCACAGCTGATCAGAGTGTAAATAGGAAGAGGCGTTTATCGTCTTTTTCTCTACTTGCACTGACAGACATGAGTAGAGGAGAGCTGATCGGCTGCTCTCATGACAGGGGACATGTCTGCGCTGATTGATTATCAATGCAGCCCCCCAAGGATGCCCACCCAGGACCACCAGTGATGCCCACCCAAGACCACCCGGGATGCCCACTCAGGACCACCAGGGATGCCCACCCAGGACCACCATGTATGCCCATCAATTCCCAAAGGGGATAGCACTCAGTGCCCATCAGTGATGCCTGCCAGTGCCTCCTGATCAGTGCTTCCTAATAGTGCCATCTATCAGTGCCACACATCAGTGCTGCCTATCAATGTCCACTAGTGCCACCTATCAGTGCACCCTAGCAGGGTCCATCAATGCCACCTATTGGTGACCATCAGTGCCACCTTATGGTGCCCATCAGTGCCACCTTATGGTGCCCATCAGTGCCCGTCAGTGCTGCTTATCAGTGCCACCTATCAGTTGCCACATATAAGTATCTCATCATCAGTGCACATCAGTGCCACCTCATCAGTGCCCATCAGTAAGGGAGAAAACGTACTTATTTACAAAATTTATAACAAAAATATATATATATATATATTTTTAATTTCCTGTCTTTTTTTTATTTGTAGCGCAAAAAATAAAGACCCCGGAGGGGACTGATGGGTACAAAAGATGTGTTCTATTTGTGGGAAAAAAATGATAAACATTTTGTTTGAGTACAGCGTTGCATGACTGCACAATTGCCATTCAAATTGTGCCAGCATTGAAAGCTGAAAACTGGTCTGGGTAGAAAGGGGGGAAAATGCTATGTATTGGAGTGATTAAAGTGGTTGTGAACCCAATCACTAAATTCTTATAGGTTTATGTCATTTTAAATCTCTTTAAATCTTCAGATTTTTTAATAAAATATTACCTGGTTATTCTGAAATGATGGTCCTTGTTCAAGAACTTGCTGCTATAGAGTAACGAAATGGAGACCCTTGCTCCTAATGCTACATACACACGATCGGAAATTCCGACAACAAAAGTCTGATGTGAGCTTTTGGTCGGAAATTCCGACCGTGTGTAGGCTCCATCTAAATTTCCGCCAAGAAAAATTTGAGAGCTGGTTCTCAAATTTTCTTGACAGAAAAGTTCTTGTTAGAAATTCCGATCGTCTGTATGCAATTCCGATGCGCAAAAATCATACACATGCTCGGAATCAATTTGACGCATGCTCGAAATCATTAAACTTAATTTTTCTTGGCTCGTTGTAGTGTTGTAAGTCACCGCGTTCTTGACGGTCAGAATTATGTGTGACCGTGTGTATGCAAGACAAGTTTGAGACAAGATTCAGTCTGAAAAAAATCCACGGTTTTCTTGTTGGATTTTCCAATTTTCCGTACCCTGCAGGTGGAGTGTAGCGTAGTTTGGTGGCAATAATACACACCGTTCAGGAGCGATAAAAGATCTTGTATTGAAATAATGAAAATACAGTTTACAATAAACCTGGTCGGAAAGGACACTAAGGCCTCGTACACACGGACGGACTGTCCGCTGAAATCGGTCCGCCGGACCGTTTTCAGCGGACATGTCCGCCCGGAGATTTCTGTCTGATGGTTGTACACACCATCAGACAGAAATCCGCGCATACACAATACGACGTGCGCGGCCCTGGAAAGTCAATGCATCCACGCATGCGTCGAATCACTTTGACGCATGCGAGGGATGGTGGCCTAGCGGACATGTACGGTGAGTCTGTACAGAAGACCGAACATGTCCGACGGACAGGCTTCCAGCGGACATGTTTCTTAGCATGCTAAGAAACATTTGTCCGCTGGAAAACGGTCGGCTGGACAAATGTCCACTGGAAGCCTGTCCGGTCGGCCGTACACACGACCGAACATGTCTGCTGAAACTGGTCCGCGGACCAGTTTCAGCAGACATGTTCGGTCGTGTGTACGGGGCCTCACAGGACCAACAGCACGTAGAGAGCAGGTTTGAAGTGACAGCACCTGTTAGTAGGGACATAATGCAGCCTGACCATCTTGTGCCCAAGCTGTAAAATGTCCTGAGAAGCTGCGAGCCCTACGCTTTCCCTCCTTCTCAGAAATCCTCCCCTGATGCTAGTTCTGTCTCTACCAGGCAGAGTACTCTACCCTCTCGCAAAATGTGCAATAAGGGTGGGAGTCTTAAATAGGCTCTGCCTGACCTAAGATGGCTGCTAGAGTCACATAAGGTGGCAGTATCCAATTGGATAGCTTCCCTGTGGATCAAGAAACCATAGAGGAACCATGTTCCTCTTGACTTTCTCTCCATATTCAATGTGCCACCTGCAGGGAGAAAGTAGGCTGTGCCTGTCTACAACCTTGTCATTCTACCACATGCATTACCACTGGAGACTACAGGTGGCCATTTCGCCATCAGGAAGCTGGGCCTTTCATGCAGACACAGGGCTGTGGCAGCAAAGAGGCAGTGGGAGATCAGTAGCATTGAGATCTTAGGCCTCGTACAGACGACCAGATCTACCTGCTGGCATCAGTTCCAGTGGACAAATCCGGTCGTCTGTACGGCCTAGTGGATATTTTTCCGCGGAGATTCGTCTGGCCGTTCGATTTCAAGCGGATATAAATTTCTTAGCATGCTAAGAAATCTATCCGCTTGAATCGTTTCCAGCGGATTGATCCGGTCGTCTGTACAGACTCACCGGATCAATCCGTCCGCTCCCATCCCTCGCATGCGTTGTAATGATTCGACGCATGCGTGGAAGTAGTTACCCTCCAGCGTCGCGCACGTCGCCGCGTCATCGTCACGGCGACGGCGCGACACATCACCGCGGATGTTTTCCGCGCGGATTTTGATCCGATGGTGTGTACAAGCCATCGGATCAAAATCCGGAGGAGGAATGTCCGCTGGAAACGGTCCGGCGGACCGTTTCCAGCGGATATACCCTCGTGTGTATGGGGCCTAACAGTATTTTTTAAATATTTTTTAAATGAAACACTATGGAGCTAGTCTGTAATACACAGTGTTGTATTAGATGTCGTTCATTTAGGGTATACACCATCTATAGTAGGTTTTCTCAACTAGGGTTCCTCTAGAGGTTTCTAGGGGTTCCTTGAGTAATGAGCAATTTCTACCTCTTAGATAAGCTCCCACTGACTCCACTGATTTGTTTAGCTATCTGTCAGTGTAAGGAGGATTCTTCTCACTGACCATCACACCAATGTATCATGAATTGTAGACATATAGCTGGATTCAGAGAGGGCGCCACAACTTTAAGGCGGCGTAGCGTATCGTATTTACACTACGCCGCCTTAAGTCAGAGAGGCAAGTACTGTATTCACAAAGTACTTGCCTCCTAACTTACAGCGTCATAGCGTAAATGGAGCCGGCATAAGCGCGCCTAATTCAAATTAGGATGAGGGGGCATGTTTTATGTTAATGGGGGGGGTGACCCGACGTGATTGACGTTTTTTACGAACGGCGCATGCGCCGTCCGTGTACATATCCCAGTGTGCATTGCTCCAAAGTACGCCACAAGGACGTATTGGTTTTGACGTGAACGTAAATTACGTCCAGCCCTATTCACGGACGACTTACGCAAACGACGTAAAATTTTCAAATTTCGACGCGGGAACGACGGCCATACTCTGGAGATACGCCGGCGTAACTCGTACGAGAATCTGGGCCTTAGTATTTTGTCAGGTAAGCTCTCAGATCACATAATTGCTGGCAGAACTAAAGATGCGAAGAAAATTGTTCAAGGTGCAAGCTGTATGGCCATTTTTAAACAGAAGTGACTAATATTCTGGAGAGAAAGTGAAGTCTAGCCAGTAGAACCACATTTTGTGGTGTTGTTACCCCTTGAGTTTCAATTTTCAGGTCAAGTTTTCTGTAGTGACAATCTCCCTAATTTTTGAAGACCAAAGACCTAGACGAAGGTACGGTTGATTTCCAACAAAGGGGAGCATTAACATTGAGTACCATCTTTTTACTGTTGCGGGTGCTCTAGGAGGCCCAGGTCTTTTAAAATAATAGCAACACTTATGCATTCATTGGTATTCTCTGCACAAATTCTGGTCAACATCAAATTCTTATATTCTTTAACAAGTTAATAAATGCCTCTTCCTCGGTTCAAAGATCTCTTTTTTCATCCTATTGTCTGAAATAAATGTGCAGAACATTCATTAAACATATACACATTTTTTACGCAACTGAATATTAATTAAAGCTTTGTCTGAAAACAGCATGACACTCCAGCAAAGCAAAAATCTAATAATTCCACTTCTGCTCAGATTAGTCACACAAAGAGGGAGGATTTATCTTATAAGACTAAAATTAGTTCTTATTCATCTGCTGGTAAATGTATGTAAAATAAAACCAAAGTATAAAATTCACATGCAAATATCTCTTATGTAACATGTGTGTGAGGATTATTTCATTAACTAGAAAATAAAAAATGTATGTAGATTTGTACTCAACATAATATAAGAATGGCCGTGCATTAAAGCGGGGGTTCACCCAAAAATAAACTTTCTGACATTAGCTACATCCCTCCAGCATACTGCTAACATCTGCAGTATGCTGTTTTTTTTTTTTTGTACTTATCGTTATACGAGCCCTTGTTATCCGGCTCCGAGCGGGGGATTACTTCCGGGTATAGGCGTTCCTAAGCGAAGAGGAGTTGATTGACGGGCTGCTAAAGCGCGTCACCCCTTTCCGAAAATACCCAAAGTGACACTCGGGTGTTTATGGCGCCTGCGCAGTCAGCTCTACACGGCAGGCGCCGTAAACGCCCGAGTCACTTTGGGTATTTTCGGAAGGCGTGACGCGCCTTAGCAGCCGTCAATCAACTTCTCTTCGCTTAGAAACGCCCATTCCCCGCAGGATTCCCCGCTCGGAGCCGGATAACAAGGGCTCATATAACGATAAGTACAAAAAAAAAACAAAAAAAACCCCAGCATACTGCAGATGTTAGCAGTATGCTGGAGCTAATGTCAAAAAGTGGATTTTTGGGTGAACCTCCGCTTTAAGATCAATGGAGAAAACCATAGCAGACGATCAGATTTCACTTTATGGCAGTCAGATCAGGATTGGTAAAAGGTGAGCTCTGATTGGGTGCTCTGCATTATTGCAGTTGCCTGATAAGCCTTTATAGCCTACACCCCCTTTACATTAGCGTGTTACAGTACAGAGCCGTAAAATACGCGTTCTACTGCAACAAAGAGCAAGACAGGTACTGTTGTGCCTTAAGGTGTGAGGCCTCGTACACACGACAGAGTTTCTCGGCAGAATTCACCGAGAAACTCTGTCAAACCCGGATTCTGCCGAGAAACTCTGTCGTCTGTACACTTTTGGCCCGATGGAGCCGCCGAGGAACTCGTCGAGAAAATAGAGAACATGTTCTCTATTTTCTCGTTGTTCTATGGGAGAAGGCGGCCCGCCGAGCTCTTCGGCGGCTTCATCCCTGAACTCGACGTGTACGGCACGTCGAGTTCCTCGGCCGTGTGTACGAGGCCTTACTCATTTAGAATTTTTTCTAGGGGTTGATATAACAGTAGAATACTTACCTTAAAGGGGTTGTAAAGGTAAATGTTTTTTTATTCCAAATTTTTTTGAATAAGAACAAAAATTAAAAGGTAAATGTTTTTTAATGCATTAAGGTGAAAAAACATCCGACGGTTAAGCCCCCCCCCCGGACCCCCGTTTTACTTACCTGACCCCTCAAAAGTCTTGCGCGCATCCACGTGATCCTCTTGGGTTCCCAGCCTGGCCGTTGATTGGCTAGGCTGGATGGATTGATAGCAGCGCAGCCATTGGCTGTCACTGCTGTCAATCACAGTGGATGACGCACCGCGTTGGGGGGCGGGGCCGAGTGATACAGTCGGCGCCTATGCCCGCCGCTGTATCACGGGAGCACGCTCGCAAAAGCTTTCCACCATGCGAGCTCGCTCGTTGGAAAGCTTTTGCGAGGAGGAGCCGAGACAGCCGCCGAGGGACCCCAGAAGACAGGGTTAGGGGACACTCTGTGCAAAACGAGCTGCACAGTTGAGGTAAGTATAACATGTTTGTTATTTTAAAAAAAGTTTGCCTTTTGTGTACCCCAAATCCAGTGTTCTGCAGAAGCTGGTGCTCTGATCCTCTTCTTTCTAAAGCTGGAATGTGAGTGGTGACAGTTGGTCCTGCATTGTATGCAGTCACATCATTAAAGGGGTTGTGAAGGGTTTTTTTCTTGTGAAGGGTTTTTTTCTTTGTCTGAATTCCTCACTTCCTGTTCCTCCTCAGTAAGCTTGCCCCCATCATCCATGGGGGTTAGTCAGCCAGAACAGCTTACTGAGGAGGAACAGGAAGTTAGAAATTCAGACAAAGAAAAAAAAGAAAATAAACATTTAGAAGGGAAATCGAAGGAAAAGGTAAGTGAACCAACAATGCACTAGCTTAAAGGAACCTATTTTTTTTTAAAAAATGAACTTTTATAACACCTTTAAGAGGAGCAGCAAGACTAGTAACAGGACAATGGATTAGGGAGACTGGTCGCCACAACTGGAAACTAACCTTTCATTGGTTTAGCAATATTCTTTTACTTTTATACTTTTACTCAACACTTTTTGTTGGGCGGGCTGCCGGAGGAGCTGCACTACCCCCCGACACTAACACACTCCCCCACCACCACCTGCTGTCCTTACCGTGGATGCGGGTGGTGAGAGCGTGGCAGGTTTGGGGAAAGCTGCTCCGGTGTCCTCTCCTGGGACTGCTACTGCAGTGTCTCCTCTCTCCTCCTCCTGGTTCTAGGCATCCAATAGGATCGCCAGACGTTTTGTTCAATCGGAAAAAACAGGTTTCATACCTGATTCCCGATTGGCCGGGAGGAGGATCAGTGTTGCAGCAGCAAATTTCAATCTGCTGTTGCAACACACTTGGGTTGGCTCCAGACGCAATGCTCTGCATGCCATGTCCACCCTATTTTGAAGCCTATTAGAGCCTATGGCTCTAATCAGTGCTTAAAAAAAACCTGGCCGCTCTAATTCATATGCCCGGTGACCCGAAAGGGGTGGGACACATGAATAGGGTGCTGACGTGGCAACAGTGGATAGATTAGTTCCATGCATAAATCTATCTATTATGCATATAGGGGGTGGTGTGGATGGGGGGGGGCGGCGCCCGGGTGCCCCTAATGGACTGGCCACCCCTATCTTTTAACTATTTTTTCCTGGTAAAAAAAACAAGAAATACATTCTTTAAAAATAAACCACACCTAAGAGCCCCCCCCACATTTGGAGACAAATGGGTGCCTTTAAAAAAACCATACCACCAACTTGTCGCTGACAGAAAAAGAAAACATGGTTTAAACCTAACAACAAGGTGTAGGAGGGTGGGAAGCTCCTTAACACTGTCCAACCTATATGAATGCCAAAGCCATGCCCCTCCCTAAAGAAGACCCCTCCTCCCTAAGACCCATTTACCAATCAGGGAAAAGCATTGCCTCTATTATTCTGTAAATTTAACCCTCTAACTGCCTGGTTCCATTTCAACCATGTCATGTGGCCCCCTTCTCCTATGTATTTGCCTTATTTTTGCTCCAGGCCCTTGCTGTAGTTAAGAAATATTTTTTTTTGCACATCTGAATCCCTTTGGATTGCGGCTAAAATACATACAGTACAGTATAAAATATTTATACACAGAAGAGAATAAATGTACACACTAAGGCCCCATACTCACGACCAAACATGTTTGCTGAAACTGGCCCGCGGACCAGTTTCAGCAGACATGTTTGGTCATGTGTAGTTACGAGCGTACAGAATTTCACCGTACATTTGCCCGCCGGGCCGTTTTTCAGCAGACATTTATTTCCAAACTTGTTTTAAAACCGTCCGCTCAAATCCTGTCCGAACGGACATGTTTGGTGGTGAGTACACAAAACCAACGTACAAAAACCCTGCGCATGCTCAGACTAAATGAGGCCACGGGAGCGCTCGTTCAGGTAAAACTCACGTTTGTTTGGGATATGGCACATTCGTCAATAGAAAGATTAATTCTAGCAATAGAACACTGAAGCAAACCACACAATAAACAACGCTTGATGCCGTCGTTTTATTCATTCTTCTCTTGCTATAACTAATCAGTTATTTAGCTCATGTTATTTCAACTGAGTTGTTCCATACTGAAAAGTGACATTTGTTAGCTGTGATGTAGTAAGATTTTTGCTAACTTTTATTGGCCCGACGTATCATATTTTTAGTGGTCCTCCACATTTCAAATTTTTTGCTTTTAATGTTTAATGGTTATCTTTCCCACTTTCTTTAGGTGTTTATAGTTATGTCACCATTTAGAATATTTTAATAGGAAATAGTTTTGATTTAGCTTTTGTTTGTATATTTAACAGGATTATTTTGAAGGTTGTTTAAATTGTCTACCATGTTGGCACACCAAATGCCCCCCCCCCCCCCCATGAGTTAGTGAATATTTTAGATTAAACATTTTATTTGTTTGTAATGTTTGATGCCTAAAATAATACCCACAGGATTACAAACAATAGGCACGTTTTTCAAATCAACAAAAAGGCTTTTATTTGAGCAAATTATAAAAAGGATCAAAAACAGAATGGCAGCACTTGAACAGCTAGCAAAATACATGCAAACTTGCATTTGAAACATGGTGAAGGATAAACTAGCCAACCTCAGGAAGCACACAAAATAAAATCTGAAGCAGCAGCACATAACCAAAGGAACCCAAGCTGTGGTAGTCCAAACAAGATGCCATTTGTGGGGGATCAAATGGAAGGCAGGGCATCAACGTCTCCTCTTCCTTGCAACCTTCCTTCCAGGCTGCCTTCCAGCGGGTCTTCCCTGGGCCCTTGCAGGTGGGGATGATGTGGCAGCAGGAGTATGATGTTCAGCAAGCCGGGCCGGGTCACATAGCCCAGTGTCTGGGGTCAGCATCTCCCTCTGCATCCACCAAAGGGCCTGGTTGATGATGCCCTTGGCCAATTGCCTCTGCTCCTCCGTGCCTTTATTGAGATCATGTGCCACGGAGGCACTGTAGGCCTCAGTGGGGTTGAGGGGGGCCCTCATGATGGCACTCGCCTCCTGAATCATTTTGAGGCTGGCTTCCTCCACTGCCCCCAATTTCTTCTTACGGCCTGGTGGCCTAATATAAAGGGGAGGAGCCTGGCTGGTGGTGCTTGTCCTGGGGAGCTGCTGAACGCCACTGGGCCCGGCCTCCTCCTGGCTGCCACTGACCCCTTCGTCCTGGCTGACAGTGAGGAGAGGATCTGCCACCTCCTGGCTGGTCTCTTCTTCCTGTGTAAAAAAAAGGGACATGTTGTAATATATTTAGGAATATACTCACTCACATTTTCATGCTTGAATCTTATTTTTTGCCTTGAATTTAAACTTGAAAACAGACTCACCCTCTGACCCCTGCAGTTGTCATCCCTGACACCTATTTGTTTGCCCACGATTTTATATTTTTACTTCCCAGCTTGTATTTTATTAACCAATATCAAGTCAAGAATCAAACAATAATTAATATTATTACATAACTAGTTATGAAACTACTATACCTCATCATCGTAGAGGCGCAGATCTGCCTCTCTGTCAGCCAGGCCCTCTTCATCTGACTCTGCAGGGCTGTGGTGATCTGGGGAAGTCCCGCTGGGAGGTAGCGTGGAGGAAAGGTTGGGATTCAGACTTGACATTGATGGCCTGCCTTCCAGTTGATCCCGCAAAAATGACATCTGGCTGTAATACCACAGCTTGGGTTCCTTTGGTGGTCTTGCTGCTGCTCCAGATCTTAGCTGCTTTTGGTGAGCTTTGTACGCTCTCCTATATGTGCCCCTGAGGTTGGCAAGTTTATCCTTCACCATGTTGGCACTGCATTCTGGCACCCATGTCCTCATGTATGCTGCTAGCTGTTCAAGTGCTGCCGCTCGTACGTCCTTATTGTGGTAGGTGGGCTGCTTTGAATCCCACAGGATGGGCATTTCCCTAAATTTATCCAGCAAATGCTGGATAATCTCTTGGGTCTGCAGGAGATCCATTGTGAAATTATGATTTACTCTTTTTTATTCTAGATTGAAAAAATAAAAAGAAACCAAAAACACAATTAAAAAAAGCCTCAGCATTTACATTGATAGAATATGTTGTTTAAAAAGTAGTACCTATATAGAAATACAAACACAGTGTCTCTTGTTTAGAAAATGCTGGCCAGCTCTGCCCCATTGGTTGTTTTTAGCTAACATTTTTTTTATACATGCCGCCCCTTTGGTTACATTGCAGGAAATAATAGAAATGTACAACCATACACAATTATTACAAATGACAGCATTCATCAAGGCACTATTGCATGTGTAGATATCCTGCCCCTCAGCATTGATTACATGAAAGAAACTTCCTAATGACCTCTGTCCAACCAACACAGAACAATACTTGGCCTGATCTGAATACACCCTACATAATTGATAATGAGTCACAGCATTTTTGACCTCTCTATTTTGTGATGTCTACAAAAGCATTTGGGTACGAAAATCACATTCTGGTATCCAAGAGACATAATAGCTTAATAAAACTGTGCAACCAACAGACCAAACCCCCATCCCATGGCTCTACATTTTAGAGCCCGCTGCTGATCCCATGTTTAAATTTCTTACCTGCCTCTCTCAAAATCCTCGTTTCTTACGCTCGCTGAATTAACACGTAACCTACGTAATCACGTCAAGCGCCTTTTATCCACTCCGCGTATGTATGAAACGCCGCCCTCGTCACCTTTGCCATGCCCCTAATCAATTGAAAAAGTAAATATGGCGTTAACTGTGTAGGTTCTGGAATCGCGCGAATATTCTCCGCGTAACCTACGTCAATACGTTGTTGGCATTCGCGACACTCCGCATATGCAAGAATCCCCGCCCTCATCTCCGCCCCTGACGGGACATTTCCTCGTTTCCACGCCCCTAATCTCTGTGGGAAGGAAAGATGGCGATGTCACACGAGCGGGCACGGAGCTCTCATGGCGCAAGTGAAGGGACAGAGGCAGGACCGTCCCGATCCAGGCCTAAAAGATATAAAGCCACTAATATGGCGTTCGAAGAAATGGTGGAGTTGGTTTACATCATGAGGAGGAAGGATTATGATGGTGAATGTGGGCCCTACAAAACACCGAACCGTAGAAAGTCACACATAATGGACAAGGTGGCAAGGAGAATGAGTAGAATGTTTGGTGTCACCAGGTCAAAGGAGCAACTACGGAAGCGTTGGTCCGATTTAAAATTGAGGGAGCCACATCACATGAAGAAGATCCTCAAAATTCTGCGTAAAAGTAAGTCCATATTATTTAAGGGGGGGGGGAATGTCTGCAATAATGTGTTGACATGTATTTTTTCACATCTGCCTCCTTGGCCTGCTTGTACTTTTGAATACGTGTAGATACTGTATTGTGTTTATGTCAAATAACAACCCTTACCAAATTTTGTGAAATAGTAAACACGCGTAATATGACATTGTTTTGCAAAAATGTGACGTTACTCCAGGAACAACACACCTGGACATGGCTGACTGGCCCCAAACTTGGTTTTCCAACATTGTTGAATAGCAAAATCACAGAAATTAAATTGAGTGAATGTGACAGGCAAACAAGATTCATTCTCCAAAATGCAAATAAAGATGATGTTTTAACATCTTGAAATGCAAAGCACCTGTGTCTCAAAAATCAAAGTATATTTATTTGGAGGGTCTACGAGAATTAATGTTTTGGGGGGACATCCATGTGTGTCACTTCTTTGCAAAAAAGGGGCAGGATCAGAGCTGGGCCTAGAACTACGCCAAAAATGGAGGATTGCTGAAAGAATAAACAACCAAAAATCATCATAAATGTATCGTCTATGCAATGTGTGCGATTTATGATATCCAATATCTGTGTGCTGATGAGTATACCTTTTGTTTTTTATTATTTCTTATAGGGGAAAGAAGACGCCAGCAATTGGAGGAGGCAGAGAGGGCCAGACACCCGCAAAATCAAACACCTCCACATGTTGAGCAGGAGGAGGCTGGGGAAGGAAGAGAGGAGGATGTGGAAGGAGAAGAGGATGTGGAAGGAGAAGAGGATGTGGAAGGAGAAGAGGATGTGGAAGGAGAAGAGGATGTGGAAGGAGAAGAGGAAGGAAGAAAGGAGGAAGAAGTTATTTTGGACTTAGAATTTATAGCAGATGAAGGGCAAGTGGCGGAAGAACAATTTGGCGAATTGCAAGAAGGTGGATTGATGGATGAAGGAGGAGTCGAAGATGATGGGGAGGTGGTGGAAGAAGGAGGAGTGATAGAAGATGATGGGGAGGTGGTGGAAGAAGGAGGAGTGATAGAAGATGAAGAAATTGGTGATGTGGAAATTATCAGGCCATCAGGTCAGTGTCACCCCTATATTAATAGGGCCAAACATATGCAGATAGGCTGGAAATTATTTACATATTTTGACTGCCAATTTGTTTCTTTTTAGGGGATGAAGATGGTGTAGCACATTTTTCACGTGCAAGTGCTTCTATAATTGTACAGCAACTAATGGAGTGCAGCACGGAAATGGACATTATGCGGGAAAGGATGCTAGTCATGGAGCAGAATGTGCGAAATGTCATTTCAGAGTGTAGCACGGAAATGGAGAACATGCGACAAAGGATGCTAGTCATCGAACAAAATTACAAAAATATCATTGACATGATGGGCCGTGTCAAAGACTGAACCACAGAAGCCCATCCCCCGCCCATCCCCCGCCCACAAAACCCTTTTTAATTTTTGTACTTTATAATACGCCAAAATTTCTAAATGCACACACAGTGTGCCAATATGTGCTATCTGCCATCACAGACTATCTATTGTCTGTGCTTTGTGGGTACAAACCCCTCCTCGATCCTCAAGTAGTTGAGAGGAAGGGTTTGCTCCCACAAAACACAGACATTGATCACCCATGATGTCAGATAGCACATGTGGCCATTTGTCTGTTTAACCAATGACATTTGGCGAGTTTTCACTGAATGTGTGCATTTAGAAATTTTGGCGTGTTCCAGTGTGAAAGCACACCATCCATATGACTGACTGCTGTTCTTTTTTTAAATTTTTGTTTGGTGTTGATCTTTTTTGGTTTGTAAATGTTTCCAGTTTCAGATCACAAAACGAACAAGAAATCTCACCTAAAGAAAGAAGTTAACTAATTTTTGTAAAAAAAATAAAAAAATTTGTGTTGTGTTAAAATCTTGTTGAAAAAATTAGACACAAACAAATACATAGCCAAAAAATGTTTTGTATAAAAACAATACACAAACATTTCTAAATGTAAATAAATGTCTTCGAAACAAATACCCAAAAAAAAATTAGAAAATAAAAAATAACCCAAAAAATTTCGACATAAATTAGTCTGGGTTATTGGAAACCAAACTAAATAAGAACTTAAATTTTTAACCAAAGTCTAAAAAAATTCTGTTTAGAAGTGTGTATATATATATATATATATATATATATATATATATATATATATATATATATATATATATATATATATATATCTATATATATCTCTAGAGATAGATATATAGGAGACAAGCCCAAAAATTCTTGCGTATAGTTTCAGTGAAATTATTCTTACATTGTGTTTCGATCATTATTATTGCTAATCACTGTCAATAAAGACAAAAAAATAAAAAATTAAAAGCCAATATTTTGTTACAAAAATTTGCAGGAAATGTTTTCTGCCTAAAAATACACATTTCTTGTTAAAAAATGACTAAAATAAAAAAAAAAAAATGTGACATCAAAAGCAGAAAAATGAGTGGCTTCTTATTTCTAGACTGAATACCCAGTTTGTAGATGAGTGAATAATGTGCAAATGTGGTTAGTTAATACATCTGAGTAAGTAAATCTGGCACTAGAAGTGCACTATTTTTGGAGATAACCTGGAAGACAGAAAAATAGAGAAAAAGCAGTAATGACAAACAACTGTATAAAGTCCAATGGTCTAATTATTTATTAGTTGTGAGAATATTCCTTTCTTTGGGGGCCGAATTAGAAAGAAATATGATCTGGCATAGCAATGGCCCCCCGACCCATGAAGTACTCAACATATTTGTCGCGTACCTCACGAGCAGATTGGGGGGCCAAGCCAGCGCGACCAGTGTCCAGGCCAGGAATGTTCTCTGAGGGTAGTCCTGCCTCAGAGCCCATGGAGGCTAGGTACGTCTGGGAGTGCCTGCGTAGAAAATTGTGCAAAATGCAGCAGGCAAATATAATGGTGTTCAATTTATATTCCGCCAAATGTATCGATGTCAGGAACAGGCGGAACCGGTTGCTGAGGATCCCAAAGGCATTCTCGACTACCCTCCGAGCCCTGGACAACCGAAAATTGAACACACTCCTCTCTGAGGTGAGGGTCCTCTGGGGAAAAGGCCGCATTAGGTGAGGTCCAAGGCCGAAAGCCTCGTCCGCTAGGAACACAAACGGAAGTCCTTCCACATTATCTTCATCTGGTGGCAATGCCAGACCACCAGTTTGGAGACGATCATAGAAATCAGTCCGTGCGAACACTCCCCCATCTGACATCCGGCCGTTCTTCCCCACGTCCACATATAGAAACTCATACTGTGCCGACACCACCGCCATCAACACAATACTATGATAACCCTTGTAGTTATAATAGAAGGACCCCGAGTGGGGTGGGGGCACAATGCGGACGTGTTTCCCATCTATTGCTCCACCGCAGTTAGGAAAATCCCACCGCTCGGCAAATTGGGAAGCCACAGACTGCCATTCCTGTGGTGTGGAGGGTAGCTGTGGGGACAAACAAAAAAAGAGATTTAGTACTTTGGCACATAAACATTGCAAACATAATCCTACAAGCATCCTTGTGCAACTTTACATTTTTAAAATAGCATTTGCAAATTATGAAGGGAGAATTTCGGGGCACAAATAGATAGGCCCACTTAATTAATAAGAGACTCCACAGCCCTCTGATGGGGACAAAAACACTTTGAAGGGGGGGTGGGGGGTGTTTAAACTGTTTTTAGAAAACAAAAAAAAAAAAAAAGTGGCATGGTGGGGGTTGGCCCGAAGATAGCATGCTGGACAGGTTAATATTGGGTAAGATCAAAATATGCAGGTAGGCCAAAATAAAAAGAACATGTAAAAGCTGATATCAACATGCATAGTGAGAAAAGGGAACATTAGTTAAACACACAGCATATCTGGGAAATAAAATAAAAAGTTAGTTTGCCACATTATTAAAGACACATTGTGAGGTTAAAATGAGGAAACTTACCTTCATATACTCCTCGTGCATAACTTTAATGATGGCAGCACACGTGTCCGGTATGATGACCCCAAGCGCCTGCGGAGAGATGCCTGTCGAGAACTTGAGGTCCTGCAGGCTCCTCCCAGTCGCCAGGTACCGCAACGTGGCAATAAGCCTCTGCTCGGCCGTGATGGCTTGGCGCATCACAGTGTCCTGCCTCGTGATATAGGGGGACAGAAGTTCCAGCAGACTGTTGAATACGGGGTCCGTCATGCGGAGAAAATTCCTATAGTCATTAGGATTATTCTCCTGGAGTTCCCTAAGCAGAGGCATATGAGAGAACTGGTCACGCTGGCGCAACCAATTCTTGGTCCAGAAACGCCTCCGCCCCCTGTTTCTGGCCAAAGTACTGGAATAATGAACATATCCAGCAGCCATCCCATAAACAGCACCAACTCGCGAAAATTGACGCTGCTGCTCCATCATGGCTTCAAACCGGCCGGCTGGTCAGTCAAGAACACACTCCAACAGAAAGCACAATCAAATCCAGCGGTACCTGCAAAGAACGCACGACACACAGATACGAACGCACAGTACGAATCTGCTAAGCAGAACGAACTGCACGCCTGTACCCGAATGCCAACTACGTACCCACAAGCACACGCACTGAACGAGAAAATACTACCTACTAAAGCCTGGAGACCGAGAAGCGCGAATCAGCTCTAACCAAACCTTCACTAACACGAGCAAAGCCGTAACTAGCAAAAGCGGAACAGAGGGCGTCGCCATTGACTTTGGCCTTTCCCTTTATAGTGACGTCAAACGTGGATTACGTGCACGCGTTCAGGTCCGCAGGGAAATATCGTCCGCTGGTGTGTACAAGCCAGCGGGCCAAATGAAAAAACAGCCTTGTACGCCGGAAACAGCCCGTCGGACATTTCGAGCGAACATGTTTGGTCGTGAGTACTCGGCCTAAGACAATCCAATACTTCCTAATAGAGTGCAGTAAGCTCACAGTCCTAGTATATTCGCCAGTCGCCACAACAAAATACAGTTGCTGAAAAGAATAGGAATCCATGTTGTTTGCAGTGCTCTTTCTATAAATATTTACCCCAGTATTTCTAGATTAGTAATTAGATCCACAGAGATCATCTAACAGATTTCTGAACTAAGAGAAGCCATAGAGAACTGGCTAAGGCATTCTCACCCTTGCAAAGAAAGAATTGTGCTCATACCTCATTGCATCCCTATGGAAAAAAAACGTGTTGTATAGCTGCAAGGTAAAGAGCACGCCAAATGGAAAGTATTATTGTAGACCAAACATGGGGTTCTGTCATAGTGGGAATTAGATGCACAGGTAACCTTGATATGCAAAACCTTGCTATTTAGGGCCAGATTCACATACAAGAGCGCCGGTGTAACGTAATCCGTTTACGATACACCGCCGCAAGTTTCCAGTTTTAGTGCCCAATCCACAAAGCACTTACCTGGAAACTTGCGGCGGTGTATCGTAAAGACGTCCGGCGCAAGGCGGGCCAATTCAAATGGGCATGTGCCATTTAAATTAGGCTCGCTCCCGTGCCGGACCTACTGCGCATGCTCCGTTTCGCAATTCCCGTCGTGCTTTGCGCGCAGTGACGTCATTTTTTCGAACGGCGACGCGCTTAGCGTAATTCCGTATTCCCGGACGGCTTACGCAAACGACGTTCATTTTTAAATTTCGACGCGGGAACGACAGCCATACTTTATACAGCAATACGATTGCTGTATAAAGTTAGGGCACCTAAAACGACGACTAACTTTGCGTCGGGAAACTAGACTAGCGGCGACGAAGCGAACGCGAAAATTCCTCGTGGATCGCCGTAACTCCTAATTTGCATACCCGACGCTGGTTTACGACGCGAACTTCCCCCCAGCGGCGGCCGCGGTACTGCATCCTAAGATCCGACAGTGTAAAACAATTACACCTGTCGGATCTTATGGCTATCTATGCGTAACTGATTCTATGAATCAGTCGCATAGATAGAAACAGAGATACGACGGCGTATCAGGAGATACGCCGTTGTATCCCTTTTGTGAATCTGGCCCTAAATGAGCATGTCGGCTAAAATTAAAACTGTTGGTAATTGTGCAAAGTATTATGCATAGTTCTAAAATTGTGTGAGAGGCCCAGAGTTCATTTTTTACAAGCCGAAAAATGATCGTGTGTACGCGGCATAATACTTTGCATTCACCTAAGGTGGCTGACCAGTTTTGGAGCACAAGCAGATATTTCTATTGGCATTCAGGCATTGATGGGTTGGTTTGGGTGAAATTTAAAAAGATGTGCCACCTGGACGTATTTCAAAAGATCTGGGGCCAGATTCAGGTAGGGGGATGTAAGTTTGTTGCGGGCGTAGCGTTATTTACACTACGCCGCCACAATTTAGAGAGGCAAGTGCAGTATTCACAAAGCACTTGTTCCGTAAGTTGCGGCGGCGTAGCGTAAATCTGCCGGCGTAAGCACGCCGAATTCAAATTGTCAAGAGGTGGACGTGTTTTATGCAAATAAAACATGACCCCATGTAAATGACATTTCTCACGAACGGCGCATGCGCCGGCCGTGAACGTATCCCTGTGCGCATGCTCCTAATCACGTCGCAAATAGTCAATGCTTTTGACGTGAATGTAATTTACGCAAAGCCCTATTCACAAACGACTTACGCAAACAACGTAACATTTTCAAAATTCGCAGGGAACGTCGTCCATACTTAACATTGGCTATGCGTAACGTTACTCCTGCTATATGGCAGGAGTAACGTTACTGTCGGAAAAAGCCTTACGCAAACGACATAAAAAAATCCGCCGGGAGCACGTACGTTTCTGAATCAGCGTATCCAGCTCATTTGCATATTCTATGCTGAAATCGACGGCAGCGCCACCTAGCGGCCAGCGTAAATATGAAACTAAGACACGACGGCATAAGAGACTTGCGCCAGTCGGATCTTAGCCTAATTTCGGCGTATCTTGCTTTCTGAATACAGAAAGAAGATACGCCGGCGCAGCTTTGAATTTACGCGGCGTATCAATAGATACGGTGGCGTAAATTTTTGCTGAATCTAGCCCAAGGTATGTCCAAACCCCCCTTTTTGCTTTGAAGTGTAGAGAGTTCACTTATTTAACCTGGGTCTTTTTTCTCTGCATACAAATGTAAGGAGTTTATTCAGAAAAACTGTAAGATAATAGCTGTGGATTTCTGTTGGTAATGTTGTAAATAACTTTAATAATCTAGGAAAGATATTAACTTGTATCAAATATATCCAACCAAACCAAGAAGGGGTCCATGCTCTCCACCTTTCCTCTGGATCTTGTACTTTTTTCTAAAAGAAACATCTTTCCAGAGAAAGGTCAGGACTCATATATTCACTACTATTTTTTCTCGTTGTCAGGTTTCATATCGTTGTGCATTTACATATTGAGACAGAATGCAGCAGGTACATTTTCCTCCATATAAACACCAGGGGCATGCAAATGTATACTGCTTTTGACTAAATCTGGAGTTCTTCTTTAGCTTCCATTTCTTATAGCCTAAATCAATTATTTTTCCGAACATTTTAGTCTCAAAGGGATTTTGAGTAAATGAAGGGATTTGGAGGGTACAGGATTATTGTGGTGCCAAAATAGAAACCAAACATGTAATTTATTTATAAAAATAAGAACATTTTATTAAATTACAAAAAGATAAAATCTGGTTCAAATAACAATAGAACAAAACAAATAGTGGGAGCAATACATAGATAGGTAGATTCAGTAAGAGTTAGGCCGGCTTATCAGTAGATAAGCCGACCTAACTCAGAATCTATGCCGACTTATGTTTAAGCATATGCTCAAACAGAGATACGCTTAAACATATCTAAGATAAGACGGCTTGCACCGTCCTATCTCAGGTTGCAATTTTTCGGATGGCCGCTAGGTGGCGCTTCCAATTGTGGTCGGCGTAGAATATGTAAATGAGTTGATACGCCAATTCACGAATGTACGCCCGGCCGTCGCAGTAGATTTACGCCGTTTCCGTAAGGCATTAGCAGGCCTAAAGTTATTCCATCTATTAGGTGGAATAACAATGTTAAAGTATGGCCGCCGTTCCCGCCGCGAGATTCAAATTTTTTACGTCATTTGCGTAAGTCGTCCGCGAATCGGGATTTACGTTGTTTACGTCCACGTCAAAATCAATAGGCCCATGCGGCGTACTTAGCCGCAATGCACACTGGGAAATGTAGGCGCCCGGCGCATGCGCAGTATATGAAAACGGCAAAACGTGAGGTCAAGCCTCATTACCATAAAACACGCCCCCCTCCAACACATTTGAATTAGGCACCCTTACGCCCACGGCATTTACGCTACGCCGCCCTAAGTAAGGAGGCAAGTACTTTGAGAATACAGTACTTGCCTCTCTTACCTAAGGCGGCGTAGTGTAAACACGCTAGGCTACGCCGCCTTAGATTTGCGCGCCCGTACCTGAATCTACCTAAGAGATTCTGTTATTTGAACCAGATTTTATCTTTTTGTAATTTAATACAATTTTCTTATTTTTATAAATAAATTACATGTTTGGTTTCTATTTTGGCACCACAATAATCCCGTACCCCTCAAATCCCTTCATTTAACCAAACCAGGGATGAGGTGCCGTATCTTTACAAGGACTTTCGATCACTAATCCCTCGGATTTTGAGTAAATGTTTCTACACCTGAAAAAAATAACAGGGAAAAGACTATTTTTGCACTTTCAAAATGGTCCCAAACCTCTTGAAAATATGAAGTGAGAATAATTTTCAGTGATTATCAAAGGGGATAAATTATAAAAAGACCTGTACCTGGCAAGTTATAATTTGTGATTATTCTTTGTGGTCAGAAAGATTAGAATTACGTTTTGTATTTATCATTGCGAATAGAGTATAGAGAGTTACACAGTAAATTATAGGCCTACACCTATGGTACATAATGGCACCCTTAATGCACAGCTAATGTTCAATATGCGGTTCGGCATCTTTCAGCAGATTCTAGTGATTGGCTCTGCAGGCCAGAAGACTTTCCCCTTTGTGCTGCTTTAACCAGCTGTATAATGCAATCAAAAGAAAATTGCACAGATATTATGATAGTCCACTCCAGCTTGCTGCCATGGTGAAAAGCTTTATTGAATTCTACCTGGCTAGTATAGGCTCTCTGGTGGAGTGCTAAACGCTCACTAAATAGCTGAAGGCTATCAGGAATGATGAGGTTTTCTAGGCTTTAATAGCTGTAAATGTGTGTGTGTGTGTGTGTGTGTGTGTGTGTGTGGTATACATGCGTGTTTGTGTAATTTAGACCTTTAGGATACAGTACATCTCTATATATGATGAGTACCTATGTCAGGTGATAAATGTGTAAAAAAGAGATGAGAAAGGTGATAGTGTGTTTTGGTAGCATTTAGAGTAGTTGAGTTGATTTTAATATTATGTTTTCTGCATTTTTTTAATCAATATACATGTACTGTCAAAAAAAATGTAAAATAACAAAGGTCTGTTTTTGGCCTTAAAGCGGGAGTTCACCCGGAATTTTTTTTTAACCTTAGATTGATGCTCATTTTGTCAAGGGGAATCGGGTAGTTTTTTTAAAATGGAAGCTGTACTTACCGTTTTAGAGAGCGATCTTCTCCGCCGCTTCCGGGTATGGTCTTCGGGACTGGGCTTTCCTATTTGATTGACAGGCTTCCGACGGTCGCATACATCGCGTCACGAGTAGCCAAAAGAAGCCGAACATCGGTGCGGCTCTATACGGTGCCTGCGCACCGACGTTCGGCTACTTTTGGAAAACCGTGACGCGATAGATGCGACCGTCGGAAGCCTGTCAATCAAATAGGAACGCCCAGTCCCGGAGCCCATACCCGGAAGCGGCGGAGAAGATCGCTCTCTAAAACCGTAAGTACGGCTTCGATTTTAAAAAAAACTACCCAATTCCCCTTGACAAAATGAGCATCAATCTAAGGTTAAAAATGAACTTTTCGGGTGAACCTCCACTTTAAGAACAAGTCCAGGATAGTTAAAAGGAGCTTCCCTAACACTCTCGAGCCACACCTTTTAAAACAACCAAAGTCCTCCTTAAAGAGACCCTGTCCAAATAAAAAAAATGAATGTAAAGGCACAGACAAATACAGTATTTTAAATGCTTACTTGCAGTGGTTTTCCTTTCCAGAAATTATTATATACAGTAGATAAGTGTTTCTCAACTTCAGTCTTCAAGGCACCCCAACAGGTCATGTTTTCAGGCTTTCCATTATTATGCACAGGTGATTTGATCAGTTTCACTGCCTTAGTAATTACCACAGCCGTTTCATCTGTGTGTTAGTGGGCGTCCTGACTCTCCTGTAGTTTAAGAGAGGGGGCGAGCATGACACTTCACACCAGGGAGAAAGCCTTGCATTAGGCCTCATTCAGATGAGGCGGACTCCGTTCCTACGGAGTCTGCCAGCTCAGCGGGAGATCAGTCCGCAGATCTCCACTGAGCCGACGGATGACAAGCTCCTCTCTGCTCACTGAGCGGGGAGGGGCTTGTCGGGCATCACTGTCTCCTATGGAGCGATCTGATGAAAACGGACAGCATGTCCGTTTTCATCAGATCTTACCCGATCCGCATGGACAGATGGGGACGTGCCCCCCATACGCCGGTCCGTCCGTGTGAATGAGGCATTACTGTGTGGAGTTACAGACAGAAGAACAGGAAGTGAGAATTTCTCAGAAGAAATAAGGACATTTAAAAGCAAAATGGAAGGATGAGGTTGGTGAAGGAGGACTGCACTAAGGTAAAGGAAGATATTTAGGAAAAAAAACTGTACCTTAACAACCCCTGGTAGGCTGCAATATATTACATTTTTCCTTTGGGTGTAGGTTCACTTTAAAAATGAATTTAGGATATTAGACTGTTAAGAGAAAATGTTTAGTTGAACAAATAAATAATTTTTAACAAAATAGAATAAAAGTGACCAAATTTTGTTACAATTTCCCTTTAAAAAAAAAAATAGGCATAAAAAATAAAATCCTTTATTTTATGTTAAACCGCTTGACCAATTCCATGTCATATATGTAAACACACCAGTCAATTAGTGATCAGGAACAGATCTCAGCCGTTGCCAGATTGAGCTGTATGGACAATCTGGAGTAACAGATGCCGGGGAGGCTCAAACGGAATTCTATATCCCCGGAACACTTCCTAATCACTATGTAAATACGGTTATGCTTGGATAAGATGTGTGTCAGTGTGAAGAGTGCAAGGTTTTGTTTCACATGAAGTTTGAGATAATAAATATAATAGGAAGCCAGATTCCTCCACAGTTTCATTATGAAAGATGTTCGCTAAAATATGTTTCAGTTCCGCCATCCCAGTGACCCCAAAGTAATTCTCTGCTGCGGAGGTCACGTTAATATGAGCATTCGCACAGACAGGCTCCATTTCTGGCCTCAAAACTCAAATTAAAAATTCACATCCAGAACAAATGTCTTTTTATAGCAAGCTTGTATTTGGAGATGAAATACGGCACGAGGCTCTAAAAAAAGGATACATTAACAGCATGTGCCAAAATAGTGATGATTAACAAGAGTTAAAGGGTCATAAAGTATATGTAGTACATTTGAAAGGTATTATCTATAGATATTAAACCTGACTCTAGCCAACTTTTTTTGTGTGTTTTAAATAGAGTTAAAACCAAAGAATTAACACAATTTAAACTAGATAATTGTTAAAGTGGATGTAAACCCGATTTTTTTGTTTTGTTTGTTTGATGTCACAATGTAGAGTATAAGATTTCATATCATCTGTACCCAGTCTTGCCACACAAAGTTAATGCAGATTTGTAGTTCTTATAACAGACAGAGGGGAGGCATTTGACAGGTAAGGATACATGCAGGAGGCATCTATATCCTTATAGATCAGCACTATGGCAGTAGTTTAGAAAGGATGAGAGTGGGTTTACATCCACTTTAAGGCTTTTATGAGATTTTAGGAACATGGTTTACATCTACTTTAACCATACCATAAGAAGCTTGCTGTGTGAAATATATACAGTACATCATGTATAAATGTGCGCATATGCTTGTCTATTGTTTTTACTATTTTATACTTTTCTTGCTTTTCTTGATTAAAGTGATTGTAAAAGCATGCATTCTATGCATTAAGATAAAAAGCCTTCTGTGTGCAGCAGCCCCCCTAATAGTTACCTGAGGTCCCTCTAGATCCAGTGATGTTACAGGAGTGTCTCAGCTGTCCGGAACTCCCCTCCTCATTGGCCGAGACAGCAGCACAACAAGACTGTTGGGCACTGCCGTCTTGGAGACTTACGCCGGTCGGATCTAATAGAAATCTATGCGTAACTGATTCTAAGAATCAGGCGCATAGATACGACGGCTCAGAGTCAGAGATACGACGGCGTATCTGGAGATACGCCGTCGTATCTCCTTTGAGAATCTGGGCCAAACTGTTTTCTCGTTAACAAAGCTACTGGCAGAACTTTCTTGCCGAGTATACCGAGCGTGTGTACGAGGTTTCTCGTCAAGATAACTGCCCAGAATCTAGACGAGAAAAATAGAGAACTTGCTTTCTATTTTCTCGTCGTGTTTTCCTGCCGAGAAACCAGAGCATCTGTATACTTACCTGTCGCTGTGGAAACCCACGCATGCTCGAAATGACTTTGACGCATGCGCGGTAGCTTCCAAGGCATAGGTAGGGTGTAGCAAGATGGCGGCGACGAATGTGACGAGCACATGACGTCACCGCGTTGGTGCCATTCAAAAGAACGGCGGTTCTTTTGAATGGCCTGTGTGTACACTCGGCCGGCAAGGCAATCTTGCCAAGAATCTTGTCAGGAAAAACAACTTTTTTTCCTGACGAGATTCTGGGCCGTGTGTACAATGCTTAAAGGGTTTGTAAAGGAATTTTTTTTATCTTAATAGCTTCCTTTACCTTAATGCAGTGCTGTTTTCATGTCCTCATTGTTCGTTTTTGCTCTCAAGTTGCTGTAATTCTTCTCTGATCTCCACACTTCCTGGTTGTCTGTTTCCTGATAACCACAGTGCTGGGAGCTTTCTCTCTGTGGTCACTAATCAAGGAGGTGTAATTACTGTGTGTCTAAAACCCCTTAGCACCAATCAGTTTCGTTTTCCAAACCATCACTGCCCTGTATTGGCTCTGTGGCTCTGTACAGCAGAGAGGCAGGAAACAACATGCAAAAACGAAACTAGAAACTACAGGTACATTATATGATTGATTTTTATCTATTTTTAATCGTTTTTAAAAAGAATCAGTTAAATATTATGTCTCTATACCCTGTAAACAGTCATTTCAGCATAACATTTTTTTAATTTACAACTATTTAAAGAGCAGAAAGGATGTGGAATTCCCTTCCACAGGCGGTGGTTTCAGCAGGGGGCATCGATAGTTTCAAAAAACGATTAGATAAGCACCTGAATGACCACAACATACAGGGATATACAATGTAATAACGACATATAATCACACACATAGGTTGGATTTTATGGACTTTTTTCAACCTCACCTACTATGTAACTATATAATGACTGTGAAGTGTGCACATGTTCAGTGACAGTTAATAGACCTACACCAGAGGAAAGAAAAATAGAACATTTCTCCAGTCACACAGAAAACACATCAGATAAAACCCATATGAACCAGTTAGCAATTTTTGACAACAAATAAACAATAAAATCAAAAGGAGAGAAATGGAGAATGTTTTAAAGAGAGAAGAGAAAGGATAGAAATAAAGAAAACAACATTGTAGTAAATTGCTTTATATTTATTTTTCTAAATAGTTGAAATTGTGCACAAAGACGTAGTTACACTTACGTGTAAAAAAAAAAATGAGGCTATTATCTAAATGGGTGGTGTGGGCAGCATTTCGATTTGTAATTTGCATTTTAATTTATTCAAAATTTTCCTTCCGATTGTTTGTTTGTTTTTTTCAAATCGCTGTAGCTGTACCATTGTCTTAGCCAGATTTTTTTTCATGTGTCAGTGGTTTACACAAACCTTGGAATAAAAATAATACTTATATTATTAGAAAGCATAGTAAGCAAACAAAGGGGCCAGGTGGAATCAGTAAGCAGTTTATTTGCTCGGTATAAATCACAAAGCTGTTCCAAGTAATGTTTTATTCGCAAAAACATTACACTAAGTTAAAGAAAGAAAGCACACCATGTATGGCACCTACTCCAGGCAAGTCTATGTTTTCTTTTTTTATATGAGGAGGTACACCTGTGCACAGGGCTGGTGCAAGGATTTTTGACACCCTATGTAAAACCTAATTTTGCCGCCCCCCGACTCTACCCCTAAACCCATCCTCTTTCCCCTGCCCATGTAAACCCCACATTTTTAATGAAGTCCCCATCAAATGCAGCCTCACCAGAGCCCATCAATGCAGAATACCTGCGCCCATGAATGCAGTCTACCAGTGCCCATCAATGCAGAATACCAGTGCCCATAAATTCAGCCTACAAGCGCCCATGAATGCAGCCTACCAGTGCATATCAATGCAGCCTACTAGTGCCCATCAATGCAGCCTATCAGTGCCCATTATTGCAGTCTACCAGTGCCCATCAATGAATGTTTGCTTGCTTCCATTAATTCGGGAGTCGGGACAGAGACACAGTCCTCCACCCCGCTGCGCCTCTGACACTATGTGCGAATGGAGCGGCGGCTGCCTGCTGATGCTGAGACTTAGTTGCTTGCTGCAGAGAGAAGAGAGTAGGAACACCAGTGCCCAGTGCCCTAGGCAGCAGGGCGTCCTAGCTGGCTGCCTAGTTTGCTAAGTGGCAGCACCGGCCCTGCCTGTGCACCCCCCACTCCCCCCTTGTTTTTTTTCTTTCTCTATAGTAGATCAGGTGATATCATTTACCAGTAACCCAATTTGGGACAGGGAGGAGAAGTCTGTAGTGAAGTCTATGTGACCTGAGGAGCCAAGATGGCCATTGTGGAGATCAGTTATCCAGTGCATACCTAAATGGCTCGGGGGATTGGTCTCCTCAACAGGAAATTCTGCCACTACAATAGCCAACAGGCAACATTTCCCAATAATTTCAATATAAAATGAGTCCATGGTTGCATAAAGAGGTGTCTCAAAAATAAAGTTGGGACACTTGTCTAATGCAATTTTATTTATCTATTAATTTATTTATCTATTCATTGATATGCCTGGACAATAGTGACTGTAGACTAAACTTTTAGTTTTAGATTAAGATTTATTTCTGTCTGTGGCCTCGTAGACATACACAGCATGGCTGGGTCCTGCCCCCACTCCTTCCTCACGGGATTTGAAAGACAGCAGCAGGAGATAATGGCTCCCACTGATATTAATCTGTTCTGTGATATGAGGGAGAAAAGGTGGCGCTGCTGAAGATGGGAAGAACGCTGGATCAATATTGGCCTCAGGTAAGTATTTAGGAGTGGGGGGGAGCAAACTTTTAGTGATGTCAGCAAAATTTCCCTCATACCATTACACCACCAACCACCACCAGCCTGAAATGTTGATAAAAGGCAGGATGGATCCATGCTTTAATGTTGTTTACACCAAATTCTGTCCCTACAATCTGAATGTCGCAGCTGAAATCTAGACTTATCAGACCAAGCAACGTTTTTCCAGTCTTCTAGAGTCCAATTTTGGTGAGCCTGTGCGAATTGTAGCCTCAGTTTCCTGTTCTTAGCTGACAGGAGTGGCACCCGGTGTGGTCTTGTGCTGTTGCAGCCCATCTTCTTCAATGTTCGATGTGTTTTGCATTCAGAGATGGTATTCTGCATACCTTCGTTGTAACGAGTGGTTATTTGAATTTCATGTTGCCTTTCTATCATCTAAAAACCAGTCTGCTGATTTTACTCTGACCTTTGACATTAACAAGGCATTTTCGTTTGATATTTTCTCTTTTTTTTGGACCATTCTCTGTAAACCCTAGAGATCATTGTGCGTGAAAATCCCAGTAGATCAGCAGTTTTCGAAATACTCTTTTTTTTGGACCATTCTCTGTAAACCCTAGAGATTGATGTGCGTGAAAATTAAAGTAGTTCAGCAGTTTTCGAAATACTCAGACCAGCCCGTCTGGCACAAACAACGATGCCTCGTTCAAAGTCACTTAAATCCACTATCGTTCCCATTTTGATGCTTGGTTCGAACTTCAGCAAGTCCTTTTCCTCACATCTAGATACCTAAATGCATTGAGTTGCTGCGATGTGATTGGCTGATTAGCAATTTGTGTTACCAAGCAATTAAACAGGTATACCGTACCTAATAAAGTGGCTGGTGAGTTTCTTTTTTTTTTTCATTTTTGTTTTTGGGTTTTATACCACTTTAACATAACTTTTTTTTTTTTTAATAACTCATAATCTCAGAAGGGCTGAACCTTGAGTAATACATACTTTTGCAAATATAATTCTAAGTTTGCAAAGGTTTGGAGTATGGCCTCACATAAAATCATGTAGTAGACCATAATAGAGTACCATCATCCAAATTGATATAGGGAAGCAAAAGAAGGATGAGAGTATAGGGGAAGTAGCTAAAGCTGACCATACACGTATACCCACCCAACAGGGTTATAATGGTTCTGATATACAACAGTTTTTTTTAGTATAAAAATGTGCTTAATACATAAAAAGTAACATAAAAAGACATGCAACAGTTCAATAAAATATCAACCACTATTGAAGTGGAGTATAGACAGGTCTTTCCTCAACTAGTTTCACGGAACTGAACAGCTTCTTCGGGAGGAGTTTTATATAAAACAAATAATACAGTAAGATACATAATACAAAATGAATACAATATGATACAGTCAGTGCAAACATAATAATACAGCAAATAGTGTAATACAGAGATCAGCTCACCATTACTGTTTCGCAAAGCTAGTTGAGGAAAGACCTGTCTATAAGACCTGTGTATATCAGTACCAAGATAGTCCATTATAACCCTGTATACAGTACGTGTATGGTCAGCTTTAGCTACTGCCCCTATACTCCTATCCTTTTTTGCTTCCCTATACTTCTGAGTTTGGTTTCCTGACAGAACTACAGAAAAAGTATAAATGCAACAGCTGGACTCGGGTTGCTTGGGATAAGAATTATTCAACTTGAAGGCAAACAGTGGTAATAAAGGACCTCATTAAAATTCCTATCCTGCTTATTAAAGGAAGCCTTATGTCAAAGGAGAATTAATTTGCCTGGAATGGTCACTACGGTCGTTTTATAATTGTTACAAGAAAAAATTAATATTTAAGATCAATGCACTTAACATATATTACCATATATTCTCTAAACCAAGAGCTCCACAATGTGATCCCCTGCTGCTGGGGTCTATAGTTTGGTCCAATTAATTTTCTATATTGGGGAATTTGTTGTGATTCAGGTTTCAACCATGTCTTCATCTTACATATACTAAAATGTATCAGCTGTTCAAGTGCTGTTATCCTATTCCACAAGCTTTAGATTCAGCCTAAAACCCAACTGTAGGCTTTACTTTAGGACTAGATAAAGTAGGGAATTATAACAATGTCTGTGAAATGTTGTTAATGTCTGTATTTTCACTATTATATCTTTAAACAACCCAACCATTTAATTCTACTGATTATCTCACAGATGGTAGTTACCTTTATCCACTTCAATACTGGAGACTTTCCTGCCCAGGCCAATTTTCAGCCCTCAGCGCTGTCACATTTTAAAAGACAATTACTCAGTCACGCAACACTGTACCCAAATTACATTTTAATCAGATAGAGCTTTTTTTGGTGGTATTTAATTACAATTGTGTGGTTTTTTTTTTGCTACATAAACAAAAAAATACCAAAAAAGTAAAAAAAAAAAAATGTTTTTCCTTGTTTCTGTTATAAAATTTTGATGATAAATAAATAATCTTTCTTCATAAATTTAGACCAACATGTATTCCCATAAATTTCTTTGGTAAACATAACCCAAATTAGTGTATATTATTTAGTATGTGTGGAAGTTTTAGAGTCTACAAAAGAAGGGAGGTTAAAGCCCCATACACACTATCAGTTTTCCTGATGGTTTTCTCTTCAGGTCTACCAAAACCATTTAATATGAGGTCAAACCTTAAGTGTTTCAATTTGAATGCAATCAGGCAGGTCCTTGTACTACATGGTTTTGGTAAACCTGAAGAGAAAACCAGCAGGAAAACTGATAGTGTGTATGGGGCTTCACACTGTCGGGCTTGGGTAAGCCAACAAGCCTAGAATCCCTAGCAATTGGTGAGTGAATTGCTCACTCACCTCATGGAGGGTGCAATCCAAGTGTCCCAAATACAAATAAAAAGAGTTTGGGGGAAAGAATCCCAAGTAAGAAGTCACAGCAGGACCGTGCAGCTTAATCACAGGATAAGTGTAAAAACATCACCATCACCTTCACTTTGGTAAAAAGTTAAAAAAACAAAGTTGTCTGGGATAGATGCAGCTGCAATCACACAGTGCACACACATACAAGTCACACTCATAAGCTGGTTAAAGCATATTGCTGTGTGCAAGAGGCAATAGAGCTATTGATGCACACTGATAATAATAGGATGTGGTAGCCTCCTGAAATCTGCAGAAAGTAAGTATGAAGTTGTAATAACCAGATTAATCGTAGGGTATGAAATCACTCAATGCAAGTATAATCAGTCCTTATCCCTGACGAAGCTCAAGCTGATTGGGCGAAGCATGTAGGAGGTCCCTACACCACGTGAGTGATGCTCTGACATCACGGATGACCCGGCTCCACACATCTGCACATGCCTGATGTACCAACTTGTCTATCCTAGACAACCTTGTCTTTTTAACTTTTCACCAAGATAAAGATGATGGTGGTGTTTTTACCCAGAATTTTTTTGCATCTGTTAAAGTTTACAAAAAAAATTATCCTGTGATATATACTGCGGCAGGGCAGCCTGGATGCGCACAAATACGTACTTATACGTCGTTTTATGCATTAGATATGGTGGGCACATGTGTGCGCCCGCTACATTACACACTGTGGTGAACGCGTGCGCGGGTACGGCAGCCCCAAAATCGCTCAACAGAGAGGCAGAACAGGGATCTGCCTATGTAAACAAGGCAGATCCCAATTCTGACAGGAGACAACTCTAAGATCGGCTGTTCCTAGTAATCAGGAACAGTGATCTCTGTGTTGTCCAAGTGAGCCCATCCTCCACATAGTTAGAACACATCCAGGGTAAAAGACATACGATTAAAGTATATCTAAAGCCCAAACCTTTTGTTTTCTAGTTTTGGATGTGTAAAGTATACGTAAAGCCTATCATTAAAGTGATATTAAAGGTTCCTGTTTTTTTCTAAATAACAAACGTCATACTTACCTCCACTGTGCAGTGGCCCCGAACACGAATTTCTGGGGTCCCACGGCGGCTATCGCGGCTCCTCCCCGCATTAGATAACCCCCTCTGGAAAGCTCTCTCCCGAGGGGGTTATCTTGCGAGCACGCTCCTGTGTCATATACTGTATACAGACGCTGAGTGTATGACTCGGCCCCGCCCACCGACACCCGCGTCATTGGATTTGATCGACAGCAGCGGGAGCCAATGGCTGCGCTGCTATCAATCTATCCGATAAAGAGCCGAAAACCCGTGGAGAGAGCGACGCAGGATAGAACCCACAGAAATTCGTGGCTCAGGTAAGTAAAATAAGGGGGGGGTTCTGGGGGGCCGTACACTGCAAGATGTTTTTCACCTTAATGCATAGGTTTACAACCCCTTTAAAACCAAGGGTGCAGTTAAACTTAAACAGTTTAAGGTAATTTCAAAAATCATTTTGGATTTTCTAACACCCAAAGCTTTCACTAAAATACTACCTGTTATCCAGTCATTAATCTCTCTACCTACTGCTCTAATATACCTGTATATATTGAATAAATCAATTTCTCACTCTCTCATTTACATTACCAAATGCACACATGCTGCTCATAATTTTGCGCTCATATAATTATTAATCACTGATTATAAAATTGTAGACTAGTAGATGGACAGAATCTGCAAACACATTAATTTTTATAAAGTGTCAATATGCCTGCTCCACATACACATTAATTATATGACAGCACAAGGAACACTGTGTGCATATGTTCTGTTCCACTCCTACTGATTGGTGGAAAGTCTAATAAATGTAAAAGTGAATGGAGTAGGTACACATTGCTGTCAGGGCCAACCAACCAGAAATTTCTTGGCTGCATTGGAAGCCATCTGGATTTTGCAATGGCACTAAACGCTGAGGGCTCTGGATGCCAAAATGAAATTAAAGGCAACACAAGCAATATGCTTATATGGGGAGTCGGGGAAATGTCTTTCAGACGTTCAGACAATTAACTGTACAAGTTAGGTGAATTGATATACTTTTGACATATATGAATGCATAAAAAATTTGTTTATGTGATACAGAAGTGTAAAGAGTAGTGATGGTGTGAGCAGTGCAACATTAACCCAGAGCATTCAGTCCTCGTCCTTCTAAACAAATGAGATTGATGATAGTGGACTACCGGTTGGTTACGTGCCGATACAACGCACTTGTATTGCTGATGTTCCACAAATACAGGGCTGTATATACCATTGTTGTTGGGTTCAGCAGGAAAAGTGTATGTACTGTAAGAGTGCAGGGAATGTTATAGAGCCATAAGGCTCTTCATAGTTCATAAAACCTGAAACCATCTTCTTACAGAACAGTATCTAATTAGGGGGCCTAATCGGGAGTCAATGCTACAAGAATAATTTATAGACATGTGCATTCGTTTTCGTCCAAATGCATTTTCGTTCAGATTTCGGGGATTTTTGCGTTTGTTTTAACAAACTACAACGAACGTGCAGAATCCGAAATCCGAAAGATTAGACATAAAAAATGCTTTATTTTCATTTTGTAGTGACAACAGTTCGATATAGATAGAAAATTTGACATGACGGTGACAGCAGCGATCTGTGTCTATCGAACCTGCGGTTGAATGTGCCTAACCTAACTCTATTAGTCCAAGATTATTCGACATAGAGAGAAAAGATTCGACATTATGGAGACATGAAGATTCGACGAAGCAGCTAAAAACACATGATCGCCACAAACAGACATTTATGGTCAAATGCTCCGCCCATAGACTATAGAAGAATTCTATTGTTGGTTTGGCTAGTAATAATAATTAATACAACATTAGAATTCTACTATAGTTTGTGAGCGGAACATTCGAAATGTACTGTACGATTGATCTTCTTAGAATATTCCACAGACACCATAAGCCTTCAATGACAGATTCGACCTTAATTCATTCGGATTTTTGGACGAATGCATTTTTTTTTAGGAAACAAAATAAATAAAAAAAAAATTGGGAGAAACAAAATAAATGTATTTTTCGGACGAAAACTAAATTCAGAAACAAAATATTTCAGTGTGTACATGTTTAATAATGTATTGAGCCGTTAAAGCTATTTAACAAACAATGAAACTTATATGGAAGAATATAGAAGTCCACTCACTTTTGTGTGATCTCTTGCAGAAAAAAGCATACGCATCTCTACAGGATCCTTCAGGTCCACAAGGACTTCCGAAATCTCTGCCAGGACTTTCAGAATCAATGTTAACCTTTGTGTTGGTCTATCACTTAAAAATTACAAGGGGTGTGAAAACTTTTTGAAGGCGCTGTAGGTGTTTCCAATGAAGGGCGCTGTTAATGCTACAACATACAATGCCATTTTAGGCAATTGTGTGCTTTTAACATTAAAAGACAAGTTTGAGGAATGCACTTTTCCGGTCCAGCATGGCTGTGTCCTTGTGCACAAGTCCAAATTCATAAAGAAATGGTTTGGTGAGTTTAGTGTGGAAGAATTCACGTGACTTGCACAGAGCTATCACCTTAGCCCTACTGAACACCTTTGGGAAGAATTGGAATGCAGACTGAAAGCCAGGACTTCTGATTTAACTGCAGTACCTGACCTCAGAAATTAGCATTCGGTTGAGTTGGCACAAATTTTAATAGATACAGTGGAAAATGTTGTAGATGGTCTTCCCAGAAGAGTATAGGTTGTTACAGCCACATGGTGGTGGGATAGGTGGGCAAATCTATTTGAACACCTATGTTTTTTGGAATGGGATGTCCACTAAGCTTATCAAGGTTTCCATAAACTTATGACCATATAGTGTACTTTAATGAATAGCCTCTGCCCTGACTTTTCAGGTTCAGGTAAACACATACTTGAAACTTGCTTTTTATGTTTTGTTAGTTGTTTATGCACTTTTTATCCTCAAAATGAAACCATGTTTATAAGTACATTTCTATGTGGTCTTCGAAAAAGCTTAATGCTCTGTATACACAATTGGAATTTCCGATGGAAAAAGTCAGATGGACTTTTTCCATCATATATTACAATCATGTGTAGCCCCATCTGAATTTTTTCATCGGAAATTCAGATGAATTACATCGGAGTTTAGATATAGACCATGTTCTATTTTTCTCCGTCGGAATTCCGATGTGATTTGGCCGGGCAAAAGCCCCATCTTTGTACTCCGTTCTTTCATACTTTCAACTTCTTTTAAAAATAATAATTGCCTCTTTAAACATATTCATCTCTTGTTATTACTCAAGACAGTTTCTTTTTAATTATTTAGGAATTTTGAATGAAAACAGACAGAGATGGAATTTTGCCAAATGATTTTTTTTATATTTGATCATGAAATTACAAAAGGTCACGTATTGCTTTTTTGTAAAAAAAAAGGAAGGTATAAATATTTTATATCTACACTGAATTATAAATAACCTTTAGAAAAAACTGTTCATGAAAATTGTAAATGTATGGGTTGTGAAATATATATTCATGGTCGCTACTTGGAAAAACATATATACATATTCATAATGTTAGTCATTTTTGATTTACTGTAGTCATTTATTCTGTCGGGAAGCAAATAATGTGCGCTAGTTTTTGAATCACAAGTGTGATATTTATGACAGCTTGTCATGTTACTGAGGGTGGTATTGTCACTGGGTTTTTTTTTTCGCAATTTTTTTTCCCTGCATGCTTAATCTTCATCGTTCACATTTAATTGATCAATTTTTCATACTTTTTTTGCCCGAAAAGATAAGGATATGAAAAGTTTTAAAAATTATTAGGTAAGCTGCATCAGATCATCACAATATGGGGGTTTATTTATTTAAAGTGGGGAGTGCAAAATCTGGTGCAGCTCTGCATAGAAACCAATCAGCTTCAAGTTTTTTGTTTTTCAAGTGAACAAGCTGAAGTTAAAGGGGAGGTTCACCCTAAAAACGACTTTCCCTTATTACACTGCCCCCCCCCCACATTACAATACGATTATGCCTATTACTTTTTTTTGATGCTGTACATACCTTCGTACAGCTATTCACCGTGGCTTCCGGGTTGCGAGTCCCGCAGGAGTGGGCGTTCCTAACATGGTGGTGATTGATGTTTTGACAAAATCCTTTGGAAAGACCTCCAAAAAGATAGAAAGATGCAAAGAGGGTGGGCGCAACACCATTAATATCCAATGTATTATTATGGGATGTCCAATAATCCCTTATTATCACACTTGTGAACAAACTCTTGGTCTAATGGTGTATAATATAAATTTTGCCGTTTGATGATGAATTACAATTTAATACAATGGGGAAGATTTACTAAAACTGGTGCACACAGAATCTGATGCAGCTCTGCATAGTAACAAATCAGCTTCTAACTTCAGCTTGTTCAATTAAGCCTTGACAATAAAACCTGGAATCAGATTGGTTACTGTGCACAGCAGCACCAGATTCTGTGCCCATAAATCTTAATACATCTCCCGCAATGTGTTTTTAAAGCGCAGGTTCACCAATTTTTTTTTTTTAAGTCAGCAGCTACAAATACTGCAGCTGCAGACTTTTAAAAAAAGGACACTTACCTGTCTGGGGCGCCCGCAATGTCGGCACCCAAAGCTGATCGATCCCTCGGCTCTCAGATAATGCCGCCGCCCAGAAGACAGCGGGGGGAGGGGAAGTGGCGTAGATACCAGCGGGTGGCTCGGATATCTATGCCCAGAAGTGGGAGCAAAATACCTGTATTACACAGGTATCTGCTCCCCCCTCCCCCTGAAAGGTGTAAACACTGGAGTGGGGGGTTCCAAAAAGCAGAAGTTCCATTTTTGGGTGAAACTCCACTTTAACCGCTTAAGGACCGCTGCACACAGATTTACGTTGTCAGAATGGCACAGCTAGGCAAATAGGGGGCGTATATACACGTCCCCTTTAATTTGTCGCCGTGTGTTCGTGTGCGCGCCACTGGTGGCGCACTCGCGACCCTCTCGCGAGCTCCGTGGCTGTGCCCACGAGACCTGCGGACCTGATGTCCTCCGGTGTCCCGCGATTGGGTCACAGAGCTGAAGAATGCAGAATAAAGTGTAAACACAACATCTGCCAGTTCTTCCTAGTGACATGTCACTAACTGTCTGTTCCCTGTCATCGGGAACAGTGATCAGTGAAGTGTCATGGCAAGCCACGCCCCCTAAAAGTTAGAAGCACTCCCTAGGTCACACTTAACCCCTACAGGTAACCCCTTCACTGCCTGTGTAATTTTTACAGTAATCAGTGCATTTTTATAGCACTGATTACTGTAAAAATGACAATGGTCTCAAAATGGTTTTAAAAGTGTCCGATGTGTCCGCCATAAAGTCGAAGTCACGATAAAAATTGCTGATCGTCGACATTACTAGTAAAAAAAAATAATAATAATAAAAATGCCATAAAACGATCCCCTATTTTGTAGACGCTATAACTTTTGCGCAAACCAATCACTAAACGCTTATTGCAATTTTTTTACCAAAATTATATAGAAGAATACGTATTGGCCTAAACTGAGAAAAAAAAAGTTTTTATACATTTGTTGGGGATATTTATTATAGCAAAAAGTAAAAAATATTGAATTTTTTTCAAAATTGTCACTCTATTCTTGTTTATAGTGCAAAAAAAAAAAAACGCAGACGTAATCAAATACCACCAAAAGAAAGCTCTATTTGTGGGGAAAAAAAGGACATACATTTTGTTTGGGAGCCACATTGCACGACCGCGCAATTGTCAGTTAAAGCGACGCAGTGCCGAATCACCAAAAGTGGCCTGGTCTTTGGCCAGCCAAATGGTCCGGGGCTTAAGTGGTTAAAGTATATGACAAGGAAATAAAAATAAATGCAGTACTTTTCTGCATTACATAAACATTCCCTTAGGTTTTATGTCTTTAAAGACCCTGCAAGTATAGAAAAATATTGTAAGCAGAACATCAATTATCACTTCTATCACTTTTATCTAACAAACAAAGCAGTCCATATGCAGAAACCTCCTATGTATACAAATCCTCCTGTAGCTGTTCGGGGTGCAACATGCATTACATAAAGCATTAAACTATGAAAAAATAAAAGAGAATAAGAAAAGGGAAGTACACAATCTGGTTCCCGTAAAAACACTTCATTTAAAAAGAAAGAAAAAAGATTGCATTCACATATGCCAGATGCCTCGTTTAAATCCTCAGATCCACAGAAAAAGCTGAACACCGAAACCAGGGCCAGCAGTGTGGATGACAGCTCAGTTCTTAGTCCTCTCCAGTACGCTGTCAGGCCAGGAAAGAATGACAAACTCCCACACATGGAAGAAAAGTTCACGCCGGAGCCTGCAGCCAATGTGGATGGCTGTTGCTTTGACATGTAGCAAATGGTTGACAAGGTGACATATTGTGAGTAGTCCTTTCTCAAGCCTGCCAGCACAACGCAAAGAGTGTCCCAAGCACCCAGATACCAAGCAATTGTCCTGCACGTTTGGAAATAAACTGCTAAGCTATTGCTAGACTTGCCAGGCTGCACAAGTTTGTTGCACAATTGCAGCAAATCCACATTACATGACTCCAGATCAACTTTCTTTGCAAACATTCTGCAAGTCTGCTGTAAGTTCTGGTTCAGTTATGTTGTGCAATAGTCATCCCACCACATGGGGTCACTGTGACTGGCAGAGCTCTTGCTGTAGACTCAGCACTGCAACTTTGCTCTTGTTAGAGACTTGCCACGCAAATGTGCTAAAAATTGAAAAAGTGTCAATTAGAGCTTCAAGTGCCCTGCAATTACACAGCCTGCAAGTGGAAATGTGCAGCAAATTAACAAAAATTACAATTCAACACTGCCACAAATGTGTGGCAAGTTAACATTGCTATCTGGGCAGGAGCCCCTGAATGGTTCTTATTATTTTTAAATAGAATGTTTAACTGAACCAGATTATGTGCTTCCCTTTTCTGTACCTCTTGTATTTATTTATTTATTTTATAAGTACAGAAACATACCAATTGATCTGCCAGAAATAAACTTAGCTCTAAGGCCTTGTACACACGAGCGGATATCCGATTAAAACGGCCCGCCGGACCGTTTTACTTGGACATTTCTGCTCCGGATTTTGATCTGATGGCTGTACACACCATCAGATCAAAATCCCCGCGGAATACATACGCGGTGACGTGGCCGCGCCGTCGCCGCGACGATGACGCGGCGACGTGCGCGACCCTGGAAGGTAAATACTTCCACGCATGCGTCGAATCACTTCGACGCATGCGAGGGATGGGGATCGGTCGGACTTATCCGGTGAGTCTGTACAGACGACCGGATAAGTCCGACAGACAGGTTTCCAGCGGATAGATTTCTTAGCATGCTAAGAAATTTTTATCCACTTGAAAACCGGTCGGCTGGACAAATGTCTGCCGAAAAATGTCCGCTAGGCCGTACACACGACCGGATTTGTCTGCTGGAACTGATCCGCGGATAAATCCCAGCGGACAGATCCGGTCGTGTGTACGAGGCCTTAGGCTTCATTTCCATGAACGTTTTTGGATGTTTTTACAGCCACCTTTCTGAGCTTATTTTGCAGCTTAAAAATGGCTCTCCATGTTAGTCTATAGCCTCATGCCCACCATGACGTTTTTGAGCTGTAGATGGCTGAGCTGTTTTTAAGCTGTAAAAAAAAACAGGACCAGTACGTTCTGAAGCTCCAGCCTTAGAGCTGTAAAAACGGCAGACGTAAAAAAATGCCCAAAAACGCGCAAAAATGCTTAAAACCGCTACAGCTGCGTTTTTGAGCTCCAGCTCAAAAAAAAAAGACATGGACAGGCGTTTTTAAGCTGTAAAAAAGGCTAAAAAAAGTGGCTGTAAAAACGTCCATGGAAATGAAGCCTAAGGCTCCATGCACACTGAAGCTGATAAAAGCTATAAAAAAAAAACGCCAGTAGCTTTGCAGGGAGCCTTTCAAAGTTTTTTAGTGTTTTTGCAATAGCTTTAATCAGCGTTTGTCAGTGTACCTTTTTTTATTTTTTTTTATTTTTACTTTTTTTTTTCAATGGATTAAAAAACGCTAAAAAACGCTGGTAACGGCGTTTTTGAGCGTTTTTAAGCCTTAGGCTCTATGCACACTGAAGCTGATAAACTGCAGTTTATTGGCGTTTTGGCTTTTTTTTTAAAGCCCATAAACTGAACTCCTATGTGCCCATGCACACCTGGGCGTCATAATAAAGGAGAACAGTTATTTGGAAAGATGCTGAGTGTATCTTTTGTGTCTGTTCCCTACTGCAGTAGTTATTATTAATTTGGAACCACTAATCAATATGAGGATAGGAGTTGCCTATCTATAAAATGTCCATGTCAAGAGTAAATTGGTTTGAGAGTGTTTTTCAAGACAAGCAACATGTTTTAATACATTTTGACTTGATATACAAGCGATGTCTTGATATACAAGTAGTGTCATGTCACAACTGAGTATAAAAGAGAAGATATGCACCTCTAAGGCCCGGTACACACGAGCCAACATGTACGATGAAAGCGGTCCATCGGACCGTTTTCACCGTACATGCCTGACAGAGGGCTTCTGTACGATGGTTGTACTAACCATCGTACAGAAGTCCGCGCGTAAACACTACGCGGGGCGTGTCCGCGTCGTCGCCGCGACAATGACGCGGCGATGACGCGGCGACGTGGGCGGGCCTGCCATTTAAAGGCTTCCACGCATGCGTCAAAGTCATTCGACGCATGCGAGGGACGGCGGGCGCTCGGACATGTACGGTAGGTCTGTACTGACGACCGTACATGTCCGAGCGGGCAGGATTCCAGCGGACGGTTTTAAAACACATCCAGGAATATTTGTCTGCTGGGAAAAGGCCCGGCTGGCAAATGTTTGCTGGAATTCGGCCCGCTCGGGCCTACACACGACCGAACATGTATGCTGAAACTGGCCCGCGGACCAGTTTCAGCATACATGTTTGGTCGTGTGTACGGGGCCTAAGTGTAGCAATATGGTTACAATTAATGAAGGTACAACATTTAGAAACTCACATAGTTGATGATTCAAACAGGCACATCTAAATATGCAGGCATCCGGGGTAAAGCTGTCCACATAGATCATCCTTCTCACCGCCGTTGATGTCATCCCTTCCATACTGCGCTATACGAGTGGTTCAAGCTTCGCATTCAGATTGCTCTACTACAGGGTAGTCTTTCCGGTCACGATTGTAGACTGACTGTAGACAGCTTTACCCCGGATGCCTGCATACTTAGATTTGCCTCTTTTAATCATCAACCATGTGAGTTGCTTAATGTTGTACCTTCATGAAATGTAATCATATTGCTATACTTAGAGCTGCCTCTCTTCTCTTTTATACTCTGTAGCTCCTGCTGGATTTTGCTTCTAATCCCCTTGTGGAGGCTTCCATTTGTGGATGGACATGTTATGGTTACACAACCTGGTCACATTGCTATAATATTTTTACATGGTCTATAAACTGAAGGACTTATGAATAAATGGTTGTGGAATGAATCATTTGCGTTTCCATTATTTCTTATGGGAAATTTTGCTTTGATATACAAGTGCTTTGGATTACAAGCATGCTTCCGGGACAAATTATGCTCGCAATCCGAGGTTTTACTGTATCTGAAAGCAAAATATTGCTTTTAAAATGTTAAATAATATATCAACAGCAAAGCAATATATTGTTAATGTACATCTTATGTATTGCAAATGTCTAATCAACAACTCAAGTAGGTAACATAAATTTTCATTTCCGTCCAGTGGGCTCTGTGGTATATGAAAACTTTAAGAAACATCAAGTTGAGAGCTCTAATGACAAAGAAAATATGTTCTCTTCACTTTGAAGGTCTAGCCGACATTGTGTACTGAAAGCACTATACCTGACATCCAGGAAAATAGAACTCATTTTACTGTAACCTCTACCGGATCCAAAATGCCATTCAAAAAAAAAATTCAAATAAAAATGTCCATTGCTTCAGAGCTGATGTCAACTGCTATTTTCAAAAGACTAAACAAAACATCATATTATGGAAAATAATTAGCAAACAGATGGTCTCCAAGGACGCAAACACGCTATCCTCAACCTTTACAAGACGTGCACTTACCAGAAATAAGAAATATGTTTTTTGATTTAAAATAATCTCATTAGAGAGACGGATCAACCACAAACCTCACCACGTCTTTGAATGACTGCAGAAAGATGGCTCGCCAAATGTAATCAAATGTTGAGTGGAAAAAAGTCCACTTCGAAGATAGAATGGAGAAGGAAGGACATAAGCAACAGAGCACATCCGTTGTTTTATGTCAGATCCCATTGGTGCAAATTCATAAATAGCAAGATAATTATGAAATATTGATCGACATTATCTGTTGTTCAGGATGCTGCATACATCATTAAAAGGACATTTTGTCTCAGTTCTAGTAAATTGAATATTTTGCTGATACTGTTCTCCAGCGTTTTATAGTTTTAATATGTTTGATTTTTTTTTCTTTTTTTTTCTTTCAATCGGCAGTACTTGAAAATACTTTAGTTCCATCTCATTTCTTCAGAGACAAGGCGCTGTCTGGTGGGTCCTAATGATTCTTGTGAAATATTATTTTAATGAACCTGTGAAACTCATCATTGTACTTTTGCGTTTGTTGTTGGATTGCTAATGATACCCATCCATTATGTAAATGGCTTTGTAAGCAAGACAGATATCATAAATACAGATAGTCACTTCTTGTTTTACCACTGTATTTCCCTGATAGACATGCCTCATGCTGTGAAGGTAATGTTTCGTAACCGTAGCTCTTCTGTTGTCAGCATGCCATGAAAACTCATTCATATATCTGTAAAAGGCAACGACAGAGGCGCTATTAGATGTTGTTACCCTCCTATTGTTGTTTACGTTATCCTTCCTTTATAATGTAATTATGCATAATTAATATTCATTTAGTTTAAAAAAATACATTGGACTATTATTTTTTTTCTTACAAAGCCGATATCTGCTTTATATTATACAATTATACAATTGTTATGCAGTAACACGTGTGGGCTCAATTTTAAGATTTGATGGCCATCATGAAAGGATTTTTTTTATTGTTTATTGAAGGTTTTTTAGCATACATAGAAGACAAACAGATACAAGAGCCGCACAAATGGCGCTAAGCCTATAGAGTAGGCGCACATAACAAAGGCCTGAATAGGCTTACATGTAATACAAAAGAAAAATAAATATAATATAAGACACAATAGGAGTGAAAAACAGCACAAGCAAGGTGAGTCAGGTGTCAATGGGAAACTCATCCTTTCAGGTTTATCATTTAAAACATTAACCTGAGAATAATTAACCCTAAAAATAGCAACAGAATATATGATATTGGGTCTGTCTGTCATCTCTACAGATTACATAGGATGGTCCATTCCATTCAATAAAAAAAAAATGAGAAAAATGATTGAAGGGATTTTGGGGAACTGTGGTGTCCCAAGGTTCATGTTACAGTGGCCACCGGGTGATCTCCCGATGCCCTGCACATGTGGGGTACCCAAGTAGGGGGCCATCCTTTACCATCACTGGTCCATGAGGCCTCCTGATCCAAGTTGGAGCTCAGTGGGCTAGGTCAGGAGCATAATCTGCTGAAAAAGTATAGTCAAACCAGCAAAACAATGTATTGCGGTATTGTTCTTCTTTATGGTTATAGGGTGCCAGTAATACTTCCAAGAGAATATTTCTTAAATTTTGTGATGCCAGACTCCCAAAAGGGGTGGTTTTGTTTGTTGCTAGAACAGGGGTATACAGGCCTTGGCTGCCTTAAGCAGTTGGATAGTGAGAACGCGTTTGTAGCGCTTGGAGAACATAGGGGACCAGATGTATCATGTAAGCCGCCAGTTCGTCACCTGGTTTCACATCAGTGAGTTTGTAGAGTCCAAAATGGTTGCAGAAACAGGCAGGTCTAAAAGATGTGCAGAAATGTACCCTCCTGGCTAAGACATCTCTTGCACAAGGGACGAGATTTGTGGAAATATCTTGTGAATGGCCGAAGAGACGTTGTACCAGCCAGTCAAAATCTTAAACCCTGTTTATTGAAGAGCGTTGGAAATTGAGGCCCTATGGTTGAAGTGAATGATGCAGTCCTTTTATTGCTCTGAAAAACGAACGCCTAGATCAGACTACAATTTGGCGACGCAGGAGGGATATTGATAGTTGGAGGGGAGGGCTAGAATCTTATATGTCATGGATAGGCCGTGTCTGTTGGGGGACATAGAGCGGCAAAGCTTATCAAAGCTTGTCAATTGAGGATGAGGGGGTGGGTTTCCATAAGCTTTACAGAAAAAAAAATCTTAATTGCAGAGCAGGGCAGAAGAGAAGGGGTGCCTCCATTGTATGCTGAAGTTGAGATATAGATTTGTACCCTACAGGAGTGAGAAAGACCTCTGGGGGGTGAGGCCAAGTGGGAAATTGTGGAAATCCTAACACTGGAGTCAAACGTGAGGGGTAACAAGCTGCTAAGATACATTAAGGTGTTACTTAACACGGTAATATGAAAATAGTTCATCTGCATAGCTCCCGACTGTCCCTGATTTCGAGGGACTGTCCCTGATTTGGAGAAATGTCCCTCTGTCCCTCTTTACCCCTCATTTGTCCTTGAGTTAGTACCTTGATCCTGATAATATAATCCAAAGTTGTACATGTAAATCCAAGTGGATCTAAGACAGAAAAAGCGATATTTTTGTCGAAGGGGAGCCACAGGGCCACTCCCAATGTCATGTGAAGCGTCAAAGGAGAGGGGTAGCGCCAACACTCGAGCAGCCTGAGTCTTCCGACAGTGTGACACCCAACATCCCTCATGGTAGACACCGTTAGAATTACACGTGCCAGCACATGGCGCCGCATTGACGTCACACGCACGGCGCATGGAACGTGATGTTGATGTACGTCAGATGAATCGCCCCCAGCGCCCAGGGAGGACAGGGGGGCGGGCACCAAGCACACAATGCAGCTCCCAGAAATAACAAAAACACCAGTGACACTAAGGCCACCTTTGCGGCTGAGAAGGGGACAGTGTCAAGGTGAAACTAGTGGATGTGTGTAAAAAAATATAATATATTTTTTCTAAATTGTCGCTCTTTTTTTGTTTATAGCGCAACAAATTAAAACCGCAGAGATGATCAAATACCACCAAAAGAAATCTATATTTGTGGGAAAAAAAGGACATCAATTTGGTTTGGGTCCAATGTTGCACGACCGCGCAATTGTCTGTTAAAATTACACAGTATCACAAAAAATGACCAGGTCAGGAAAAGTGATTTACCCACTTTCTGGGGTGAAGTGGTTAAAATGGCAGGTGAGACAGACTATTAGTGTTAACTGTCTAATTAATGCAGAATTCAGACTAAAGTGCAGAAAGCAGCTCTGAACTGTTAAATAATGTATGCAAAGGGTTTCAACAACACAAAATGTTACAGATCCGAGTCTTCTGATCTAGGCACCACTGTCAAACAATCACAGTGGTTGGACAGCTCGATAGTCAATACATACCACAAAAGGTGTGTGCAGGGTGTGTACCAGGTGTGCCTGGGCACACCCTAATCCCCATGCGCAGTACCGATTCCCCCTACTGCCTGTAATTCCTCCCGTGTTGGGCCCTCCTCCCACCCTGCAGTGTTGCTGGCTTCCCTTCTCTACTCTCCCCCCAGCTGCTTTGGGGGGATGCTTCAGGATGGAATTGTGTAATTTACCGGCCCCTTCCTTTTTTAAATGAACACATTCACTCATTGTGTTCATTCATAACTGAAGCTTAGTAAACTGTGTTTACTAGGCTTTCGTTTGTGAATGAACAGGAAGCTGCTCAGCAAAGAGCAGTTCCCATTCATTCACTGCCTTATGCAGCTGAGGTTGCAGAGAAAGGCATGTGTGTTTTAGTTTTGGGGTGCACACCCTAATGCAATAGGCTGAGCACACCTATGCATACCAGCAGATGGTACTGACCACACCCCATATGACTGGAAGAACAAGTGGGCAGCAGCTCGATAATTATACCTCTGCTTGATCTGTTTTCCTTACTTTTCAGCTCACGTGCAGTGCAGCAGAGCCTGGCCCTTCTAGCACTGACCCCCTCATCTCTAATGCCGCATACACACGATCGGAAATTCCCACAAGAAAACAGTGAATTTTTTCTGATGGAATGTTGGCTCAAACTTGTGTTGCATACACACGGTCACACAAATCTTGTCAGAAATTCCGACCGTCAAGAATGCGGTGACGTACTGTACAAGATGTACGACGAGCCGAGGAAAATGAAATTCAATAGGCAGTTCGTCTTTGCTTTATTCTGAGCATTCCTGTTTTTTTTTTGCATACAGACGAGCGGATTTTCCGACAGAAAAATAGAGAACCTGCTCTCAATCTTTTGTTGGCAGAAATTCCGACATCAATAGTCCAATGGAGCATACACATGGTCGGAATTTCCGACCCAAAGCTCACATCTGACTTTTCTTGACGGAATTTTAGATCGTGTGTACGCGGCATTGGGCTCGGTTCACACTGATGTGACATAGGATCCGACCTGTGACATCCCAAGTCAGATGACATGTGAAATTCAATGTTTTCCTATGAGAGCTGTCTTGACTGACACTACACAAGTCAGTCCGACTTTAGAAAAGGTTCCTGTACTACTTTGGTCCCACTTTGATACAATTTCAATGCCACAGAGTGTAGAAAGTCACATCAAAGTCACATCAAAGTCATATCAAAGTCATATCAAAGTCATATCAAAGTCATATCAAAGTCGGACTGCAAAGTTGCACTGAAAGTCGCATGACTTTGGAGTTGGGCTAGTGTGAACCAAGCTTAATCTTACAGTACATTTGATTGTAGTTGGTGCTTCTTCGTGATCTGCCCAGATTTCAGTTTTTATTATTATGTTATTTAGAAGCATAAAGCATATTTGTTCCCTGCTTTATCGGAGAAAAGAAGCAGAGATCAGAAGTTCTTGACATTCATAGCCAGAAAAGAAAAGAGGCAAATCCTGATTACAAAGTGAGATGCAGGCATTAAATAGACAGAGATGTGACGGCAGCTAAGATGCTCTCGTAAAATCTCTTTAATTAAGAAGGAAAAGAGAAGATTGAGAAGCACTAGCAGATACATTAAATAATCACTTATACAAGTATTCATCCATGAGAAGTATGTGCCACCCAGTAATCAGTTCAGATTTACAAACACGGAAAGACTGCATAGCTAAAGAATGCCTCTCTTTGCCACCGTGGCATGATGATACTACATGGAAATAGTCATCCCTTGTCTGGTGATTGTACAGTTATTTGCAAAAAGGGGGCATTTAATGAGTCGCCACAACTACACCTTTTACATTGCTGGGGGGACCCAGTGTATGTGTGTATCCAGGCCCCCCATTTAAAATATAGTTCAAAAACTATAAAGTGAGCTTAGCTGGCAGGCTGGGTGTGAACTATAGTACTATACTAGTACTATATCAACCAACAGGTGAGTTTTTGCAATGCCTATACCTTCTTCTAGACCAAAGTAGGCTGTAGGAAGGGAGGAGAGGCCACATTCTGATATAACCACAAGTAGCAGATCCTGTTTGCTGTTGTGACACTGATTAGGTTTTAATCGAGAAGTGAGAGACCAATAGTCTTTTAAACAATGATGCCGCGTACGCACGACCGTTTTTCATGCCGAGAAAAATGCAATTTTTTAAATTGGTCAATAAAAACGATCGTGTGTGGGCTCCAGAGCATTGTTTTCCACGTGAAAAATGGCCATTAAAAATTGAGAACATGCTCTAATTTTTTGCGTCGTTTTTAACGTTGTTGTTGTGTAGGCTTTAACGATGGGAAAAAAATGTGTATGCTCAGAAGCAAGTTATGAGACGGGAGCACTCGTTCTGGTAAAACTAAGCACTCGTTCTGGTTTCCCCACTCTTGTTCTAACCATCTCTCTGGCTGCTTGCCCATTTCCTGTCTTATTTCTCTCCCACCTCACCCATTTTTTCCAGCACCATTTTAACTTCCAGCTCTTAGCATCTTATGACCACTTACAGGACAGTTATGTAAGTAATCTTTTGGGGTGTTTTTGAGTAATTTGAATATCTTTATTTTTAGACATGCGGATAAGAGGTGAGGGTGGAAAAATGGAAGGGGGGTGGAACGTATATTTGATAAATGTGATGTTGTGAATAAATATTGGGGGTTTTTTTTATTGAAAATTGAATAAAGTATAAATAAAAAAATAAAATTGTTCTCCGGGTGGGGGAAGGGGTTGCTTTGTCCCCACCGGGAGAATACAGTGATGTATGCTAGCGGCAGTGTAAAAAAAACGTATTTAGGATTATAATTAACCACTTAAGGACCGCCTCCTGCACATATACGTCGTCAGAATGGCACGGCTGGGCACATCCACGTACAGGTACGTCCTGTACTAGTACCCAGCCATGGGTCGTGGGCGCGCGCCCGCGGCGTGCTCCCGTGACCCGGTCCGAAGCTCCGGGACCTCGGGACTCGCGGAACCGATGGCCACTGGAGTCCCGCGATCGGTCCCCGGAGCTGAAGAACGGGGAGAGCCGTGTGTAAACGCGGCTTCCCCGTTCTTCACTGTGGCGCTGACATCGATCGTGTCATCCCTTTTATAGGGGGACACAATCGATGATGTCACACCTACAGCCACACCCCCTACAGTTGTAAACACACTTCAGGGAACACATAACCTCATCAGCGCCCCCTTGTGGTTAACTCCCAAACTGCAACTGTAATTTTCACAATAAACAATGCATTTTTTGCTGTGAAAATGACAATGGTCCCAAAAATGTGTCAAAATTGTCCGAAGTGTCCACCATAATGTCGCAGTCACGAAAAAAAAACGCTGATCGCCGCCATTAGTAGTAAAAAAAAAAAATTATTAATAAAAATGCAATAAAACTATCCCCTATTTTGTAAACGCTATAAATTTTGCGCAAACCAACCGATAAACGCTTATTGCGATTTTTTTTTTTACCAAAAATAGGTAGAAGAATACGTATCGGCCTAAACTGAGGAACACATTATTTTTTTATATATTTTTGGGGGATATTTATTATAGCAAAAAGTAAAAAATATTGAATTTTTTTCAAAATTGTCGCTCTATTTTTGTTTATAGCGCAAAAAAAAGGACGCCAATTTTGTTTGGGAGCCACGTCGCACGACCGCGCAATTGTCAGTTAAAGTGACGCAGTGCCGAATTGCAAAAAGGGTCTGGTCTTTTACCTGCATTTTGGTCCGGGGCTTAAGTGGTTAAAGAAAAAAAAAACACACACCCACAGGACTTTAGATCTTTAGAGTTTATTGTTTATGAGTTCCACCCAAAAGGGGAATCTCCACTTGTTAGCTTCCTCCCCCCCTACACTGCATTATTTGGCACCTTTAGGGGGGAGCGGGTACCTGTTTTTGATAGGTACCCATCCCCACTTCCTGGAGACCTTGCCGCAGCAAGGCCCTCCGGAAGTTCGGCCCCCCTCCTCCATCCCCCGCCATCAGGCCATTCAGAAAGCGCAGCAAATTAGTGCATGCGCAGTAGGGAACTGGCTGTAAAGCCACGAGGCTGCACTGCTGGTTTCCCTTACAAGGAATGGTGGTAGCAACACCCAAGAGCTGATTAAAAAATCGGCTGGGGTGCCAACATCGCGGGCGCCCTAGACAGGTAAGTGTCCTAATATTAAAGGTCAGCATCTACAGTATTTGTAGCTGGTGACTTTTAATTTTTGGAGGGGGGAGCTGAAGCTCTACTTTAAGGAATCTGTGGTGATTGATGCCCCCTTGCAGGGCTCATCATTTTATAAAAGACTATTTTTGAGTTTGAGTGTAAAGTTTGATTATTCAAAAAGAGAAAAAAACGAAATACATATACTGACTGTGACTAGCAATAACAGAGCAGTGAATGTTTTTTTCTAAATTTTGCATAACAGTTTTATGACTTGTTCATCCTGCCAGTAGATCTGTCATTTTTCCATTAATTGTAATAGGCCAAGCTGTTCGGCAAAGGGGCGGTTTAATTGACATGAAGTTTGTGTCTCGGCTGCTAAATGGACAGAAGAGCTGTCAATCAACCAGCAGGGAGTACTGACTGCAGTTAATTGCATAAAAGCACAGGGAGACCGACATCCTTCAGCTGCTGAAGAGAGAGAAGCTGACAGGATCAACAGATGCCTATTAAATGTTTACTCAGACCAATAAAAAAACTACATTTACAAAGCAAAGGGAACTATTTACAGAAATGTATACTTTAGATGTACAGTACAAGCCCTTTGAAACTTTATTAAAGCCTGTTTTTTTTTTTATTTATTCTTAACCACTTAACCCCCGGACCATATTGCTGCCCAAAGACCAGAGCACTTTTTGCGATTCGGGACTGCGTCGCTTTAACTGACAATTGCGCGGTCGTGCAACGTGTCTCCCAAACAAAATTGGTGTCCTTTTTTTCCCATAAATAGAACTTTCTTTTGGTGGTATTTGATCACCTCTGCGGTTTTAATTTTTTGCGCTATAAACAAAAATAGAGCGCCAATTTTGAAAAAAAATTATATTTTTTACTTTTTGCTGTAATAAATATCCCCCAAAAATATATCAAAAAAACGTTTTTTTTTCCCTCAGTTTAGGCCGATACGTATTCTTCTACATATTTTTCGTAAAAAAAATCGCAATAAGCGTTTATTGATTGGTTTGCGCAAAAGTTATAGCGTTTACAAAATAGGGGGTATTTTTATGGCATTTTTATTAATATATTTTTTTTACTAGTAATGGCGGCGATCAGCGATTTTTTTTCGGTACTGCGACATAATGGCGGACACTTCGGACACTTTTGACACATTTTTGGGACCATTGGCATTTTTATAGTGATCAGTGCTATAAAAATGCATTGGATTACTATAAAAATGCCACTGGCAGTGAAGGGGTTAACACTAGGGGGCGGGGAAGGGGTTAAGTATGTTCCCTGGGTGTGTACTTACTGTGGGGGGAGATGGCCTCACTAGGGGAAATCACTGATCAGCATCCCCCCCCCATGACAGGACCCAGTCCCGGCTCTGTAACGAGCAATCGCGGGTGCCCGGCGGCGATCGCGCCCGCCGGGCACGCTCACGGGACTCGGGGGCGAGCAGGGGGCGAGCGTGCGCCACCAGGAACCTGCTAGAGAGCCGACGTAGAGCTACGGGCTCTCGCACAGGGGAGCCAACCTGCCGCCGTAAAACGACAGTGGCAGGTCGGCAAGTAGTTAAATAACAAACATGTTATACTTACCTGCTCTGTGCAGTAGTTTTGCACAGAGCAGCCCAGATCCTCCTCTTTTCGCCGGCGCTCCTGCCTCCTCCCTCCTTCCAAGTGCCCCCACAGAAAGCAGTTTGTTGTGGGGGCTCAGCCCCGCCCCCTCTGTTTCCTGATTGGCTCACTGACTGTGATTAAAAGCAGCGGGAGCCCATGGCAATCAGGAATGCGAGTCCCTGGAGAGGCAAGGCTTTTGTGGTCATTGCTGGATCAAGAGGGGGCTCTAGCAATTGTTAGGGGCCTTCTGCACATATAAGGTTTTTTACCTTCATTCATGAAGGTACAGTAAAAAACTTTGTGCCTTTACAACCACTTTAAAGCCCAGTTCCTAGCTTTTTGCTTCCCCTTCAGAATCCAAGCAGTATGTTTTTTTTTTTTTTTCCTTTAATACCTACCTTTTTCTGATGTCCTCTGTCCAGCCCCCGGGTCCGCTTTCTCTTGGGTTTTCATCCAGTGTTGAACATCATTCAACCTGGCATACATTCTGTGGTACTGTGGGGGACAGCTCTGGATTGCAGGTGAGTATTGCAACCACATATTTTTTTTTAAAACACCCCCTCCCACACACACACACCAATTAAAAAACAAAAATAAACTTAGGCCAGAGTTGGTGATACAGGAGAATGATAACATCATATGCTGTACTTATGTTGCAATAGGACTGCCATGTACACGAGGACAGTTGCATACAGCCATTCATGCAGTGGCGGTGCGTCCATTAGGGGCTCCCGGGCGCCGCCCCCTCTGTCACGCCTACCCTTCTGTGTAGAATGGATATATTCATTCATGCTGCATTTGACGGGCACAGTGGCTGCATTTGACGGGCACAGTGGCTGCATTTGAAGGGCACAGTGGCTGCATTTGACAAGCACAGTGGCTGCATTTGATGGGGCACTAGTGGCTGTATTTGATGGGCACAGTGGCTGCATTTGACAGGCACAGTGGCAGCATTTGACGGGCACAGTTGCGACATTTGAGGTGGCACAGTGGCTGAATTTGATGGGCACAGTGGCTGTAGTTGATGGGCACAGTGGCTGTAGTTGATGGGCACAATGGCAGCATTTGATGGGGCACAGTGACTGCATTTGATGGGTACAGTGACTGCAGTTGATGGGCACTGTGGCTGCATTTGATGAGCACAGTGACTGCAATTTCTGACACAGTGGCTGCATTTACCGGGCTAGGGTTGTGGCATTTTATGGGCACAGCAGCTGCATTTGACAGGCACAGTGGCTGCCTTTGATGGGGCACAAGTGGTTGCATTTGATGGGCACAGTGGTGGCATTTGACAGGCACAGTGGCTGCATTTTATGGGGCACAGTGGCTGTATTTGATGGGCACAGTGGCTGCAATTGATGGCACAGTGGCTGCATTTGATGTTTTTTTTTACAGCATTTTTCTTAATTTTTGAGCACCAGCCACCACCGCAATAAACAAGAGGGAAAGTACACAATTTTAGCTTCAATCCAAGCTTGTTTTTTTTTTTCTTCTTTCTTTTCCCGAAAGACAGAGCAAAACATACTTCTTTGCAGTTTAATTAAAATATTCATTCTTGCACGCATTTTATTTCATTAGCATATAGTAGATAAAGTCAAAGCAAAACTGTTTATTTAAAATCAAGTCATTTTGGAAGGAATAAGAAAATATAGAAGTGATTGCGTAAAGCGTGCTCTATCGCTGAATTATGTTGGCAGTACTTCTGCTGGGTTTCAGGATTAAATTAAATCTACCAAAAAGTTTGCAGTAGCTATGTGCATTATGTTCTAATTGAGGGAAATGTGAGCAGAAAAAAAATATTGTATTTGGAAAAAAATAATATTGTATAGCCCCAATAGACAATTAGGAAGAGGCCATAACCCTAACTACTTACTGGTGTATGTATTTAAATAGTTATTAATATTAGTTATTAATAATATTTAATATTATATAAGTAATATAATATAGCGTTGCCCATCACTCCTACTTCTCACAACGCATACAAACTATACATGTGCGATTCGTTTCGTACGAATCGAAAATTCATACGAATTTCCGAAAATTCGTACATTCGGAGGCATTCGAAATACGAATTTCTATTTTTACGAGATTTATACGAAACACAAAATTTCGTTGACGAATTTCGTTTTGGGAGTGGGAGACTGCTCTGACTGGTAGTTGATGGGAGATTCAGAATTGGACAAAATAAGAATGTTCGTTAATATCGTTTTATTATTGTCATAATAATTACGATTATTTGTTATGATGAAGTTAAAAATTCATCATAACCAATGTTCGTAATTGTTACAAAAAGTTAACAAATCTAACGAAAATTTGTATTTCGTATGAAACAAATCCAAATAAAATTTCGCACACGAATTACGAAATACGAATTTTCGTCTAATACGATACGTAACATAACGAAACAAATTTATTGATGGAGCGCATGTCTAATCGACCCACAGCTTACAGTTAAAAAATAAAATAATATATATATATATATATATATATATATATATATACATATATAGCTAGATTCAGAAAGAGTAGATACGCCGTCGTAACTCTGAAGCTAAGCCGTCGTATCTTTAAGTGTATTTTCAAAATGAGATACACTTGAATCTAGCTAAGATACGACGGCCTGCGCCGTCGTATCTTAGCTGTCTACTTAGGCCGTCGAAACCAATAAGTCCTTGCGGCGTAATTTGGAGCATGCGCACTGGGATACGTCCACGGACGGCGCATGTGCCGTTCGTTCAAAATGTCATTTACGTGGGGTCATGGTTTATTTACAAAAAACACGCCCACCTCTTCACAATTTGCATTAGGTGCGCTTACGCCGTCCCATTTACGCTACGCCGTCGTAACTTAGGAGGCAAGTGCTTTGTGAATACAGCACTTGCCTCTCTGACTTACAGCGGCGTAGCGTATATGCGATACGCTACGCCTGCACAAAGTTAAGCCAGTCTTTCTGAATCTGGCTAATACTGTATATAGCAGGTAAAATAAGTATTTCACGCATCACCATTTCTCTAGAATAATATCAAAAGGTGCTATTGACATGACATTTTCACCATATGTCTGTAGCAACCCATGCGATCCATACATACAAAGAAACCAAAACAAATTCGCTCAGAAATTACGTTTTTGTGTAATAAAATGGAATGACACACGGAAAAAGTACTGAACACATGAAGAAAGGGAAGTTCAAAAAAGGCATGGAAAGCCAAGACACCAGCTGAAATCTATCAGCAATTAGAAAGCAATCCTGCCCCTTGGCAGTACAAATTAATATCAGCTGGTTCAGTCCCAACTGATGGCCTATAAAAAGGTGTCACACAAGAAACATCTCATGATGGATAAAAGCAAAGAGCTCTCTCAAGACCTTAGCAACCCTTTTGTTGCAAAACAAACTGATGGCATTGGTTACAGAAGGATTTCTAAACTTCTGAATGTTCCAGTGAGCACTGATGGGGCCATAATCCGGAATTGTAAAGAACATAATTTCACCATAAATCGGCCACGCCCAGGTGCTCCTTGCAAAATTTCTGACAGAGGAGTGAAAAGAATTACCAGAAGGGTTGTAAAAGTTTGCTGCACAACATTTAGACAAGCCTGTGAAATACTTGGAGAATATAGTCTGGTCAGATGAGACCAAAATTGGACTCTGGGTGCCATAAAAAAACACCATGGGCTAGATTCAGCAACAACATACGGCGGCGTATCTCCAGATACGCCGCCGTAATTTCAAATCTGCGCCGTCGTATCTTTACGCCGATTCTCAAAGGCAGATACGTTGAAAAAATAGGCTTCCTCCGCCGACGTAACTTGAATACGCCGGCGTATAATTGTGTGCAATTTTACGCTGGCCGCTAGGGGCGCTTCCGTAGATTTCAGCGTAGAATATGCAAATGCACTGGATACGCCGATTCAGAAACGTACGTGCGCCCGGCGGAATTTTTTACGTCATTTGCGTAAGGCTTTTTCCGGCGTAACGTTGCTCCTGCTATATGAGGAGCAACCAATGTTAAGTATGGACGTCGTTCCCGCGTCAAATTTTAAAATTTTTACATCGTTTGCGTAAGTCGTTCGCGAATAGGGCTTTGCGTAAATTACGACCACGTCGATAGCATTGCCGATTTTCGGCGGAATTACGAGCATGCGCACTGGGATTCTTTCACGAACGGCGCATGCGCCGTTCGTTAAAGACGTCATTTATGTGGGGTCATGTTTTATTTACATAAAACACGCCCACCTCTTCTCATTTTGAATTTGGCGTGCTTATGCCGGCTGCTTTACGCTACGCCGCCGCTACTTACAGAGCAAGTGCTTTGTGAATACTGCACTTACTCCATCTAAGTTGCGGAGGCGTAGCGTAAATGGGATACGCTACGCCCACACTAAAATACGCCAGGATACGTGAATCTAGCCCAATGTTTGGAGGTCAAATGGCACTGCACATCACACACAAAAAAAACAAAACCCATTCCAACAGTGAAGTTTGGAGGTGGGAACATCATGGTGTGGGGTTCTTTTTTCAGCATACGGTACTGACAAACTTCATACCCATAAAGGAAGAATAAATGGAAAAATGTTCCAAGATATTCCTGATAAAAATCTGCTGCCCTCTACCAGGATGATGAAGATGAACGAGGGAGGACATTTCAGCAAGACAATCCCAAACTCAAAGCCAATGAAACTCTCAATTGGTTTCCAAGAAAAAATAAATAAAGCTGCTAAAATCGCCCAGCCCATCACCTGACTTGAATCCAAGAGAAAATCTATGGAAATAACTAAAATTCCGAGTTCATAGAAGAGACCCACAGAACCTTCAAGATTTGAAGACGGTTTGTGTGGAAGAATGGGCCAAAATCACACCTGAGCAACGCATGCGACTAGTTTCTTCATACAGGGGGCGTCTGGAAGCTGTCATTACCAACAAAGGATTTTGTACCAAGTATTAAATACATTTCAGTTAGCGTGTTCAATACATTTTTTCCTTGTGTCATTCCATTTTATTACACATAACTTAAAGCAGGGTTTCACCCGTAATTTTTTTATTTAAAAAGTCAGCAGCTACAAACACTGTAGCTGCTGACTTTTAATAAGGACACTTACCTGTCCTAGGCGCCCGCGATGTCGGCCACCAGAGGCTGATACCTCGATCGCAGCAGGTCCCGGCGCCGCCATCCTCACTGAGGGAAACAGGCAGTGGAGCCTTGCAGCTTCACTGCCCGTTTCCTACTCTTGCAACGCTTTGTGGATGGGCGGCTGCTCTCTGGGATACACACAGTTCCCAGAAGGCAGCGTGCCCCATTGACCAGAAGACAACGCAAGGAGGACGAGGAAGAAGAATGCCCGTGGACTAAGAAGAGACAGATTAGGAATATCCGCATAGCAAACATAATTTCTGGTAAGTACATTTTTTTTTTTTATTATTATTTTTTTTGTGTAATTTTTTTTTTTTTTTTTAGGGTGGACCTCTACTTTAATTTTTGAACTTATTTATTTTGGTTTCTTCATTCGTGTGGATTGCATGGGTTGTTACTGACGTGGTAAAAATGTCATGTCAATAGCACCTTTAGGAATATATTTACCTAGAAAAATGGTGACTTGTTCAATACTTATTTTACCCGCTGTATTCTTGTCATTACAAGATTGAAGCATATATCTTTTTCTAGACTGTTAAAATGGATGTAAAGGTTCAGTTTTTTTTTTTTTTTTAAATAACAAACATATCATACTTACCTCCACTGTGCAGTTTGTTTTGCACAGAGTGGCTCCGATCCTCATCTTCTGGGGTCCCACAGCGGCTCTCGCGGCTCCTCCCCACAATAGCTAACCCTCTCTGGGAAGCTCTCTCCTGAGGGGGTTAGCTTGCAGTCGCACTCCCATGTCATACACTTGGTTTCCATAGCCGCTGAGTGTATGACTCAGCCCCGCCCCCCAGTGGCCACTGTATTTGATTGACAGCAGCGGGAGCCAATAGCTGCGCTGCTATCAGTCTATACAATCAACGCCGAGACTCTGTGGAGAAGAGGACGCCAGGGATGCGCAGAGCAGGTAAATGGGCTCAGGTAAGTAAAACGAGGGGGCCGGCCGTGATTGCCAGGTGCATTAGGATGCATTAAGGTGAAAAAACACGAACCTTCACAATACCTTGTCATTTGGCCAGTAGATACTTTCAATTCTCTATTTCCTTAGCAGATTGACCGCAAAATTCCTTCACTAGTGAAATCACTGCAGTGTTATTACCCTGTTGTACCATTGTTGTAGCTTTCTGTGACTTACAGCTGCACTCTGTTTCACGCATGCCAATTGTAGTCCCCTTCAAGAAGTGTGCACTATGACAATATATGACATGATATATAATATTTTAGTTTAGTGGGTTTTTTTGGTCACCTTTGGTCACCTCTACCCAGGGCTTTTTTTCTCTGACAATAGGTGTCCTGGAGGCAACTTGAAGTTGCCTTGTAAGTTGCCTGATGATTCATACTCAAGTCGTGTCCGAGTTGCCACCCAAAGTCGTGCTGGAAGTCGTGTTGCCCCTGTGTGAACCGGCTCTTAAGGTGTTTAAACACCCCCCCCCCACTCACAGCTTTAACTTAGTAAAAATAAAAATAAAAAGACAGCGCCAACAAGTCTGCCTCTGTGTCAATGTTTCCTAACACTTATATATGTAAATTCATGTCAATAATGTATATATTGTCTCTTGTGTGTTAGCACATTGCATATGCTCAAAAACTTAAAAACATTTACAATTTTCAGATTTCTCGGCACTTGCGAGATTATCTTAATATTTCATAATATTACGTTAAGAGCACTTTCTGAATCGTGCTTCTTGAGCCAATAAGCCATATTATTGTAATTTCATGGTAAGTGTTGTATTATGATGAGATTATCATAAAGGTCACAGATAGAATAAATGCATTTTTTAACAGCTAATATTACATTTAGTAGTATTTAGTAAAAATTTTACTCTTTATAATAAACCAATATTGCAGCCAGCTACCCTATGAGGTTCTCGGCTTTTTGTAACATGTACCCTATGGAGTTCTAAGCTTTGGTGACACCTGCCTGACGAAGGGGTCCTCCGTGGCTCCAAAACATTGCATTCTCTCATTGCACTCCAAACTATTTTCTAATAGGCATAATGAGTCTTTTGAAAAGGTCATATTTTGCCACAAGTTTTGGAAAATGCTGAATTAATCTTTTTTTACACAAAGTTGTCAATTAATATTATATTTCCAACACACTTTCTAAGGGCCTTAATTTATGTACCGTATATACTCGAGTATAAGCCGACCCGAATATAAGCAGAGGCACCTAATTTTACCACAAAAAACTGGGAAAACGTATTTACTCGAGTATGCCTCACTATGCCTCACTTTGCCTCACTGTGTCCATGTGCATGCCTCAGTGTGCCCATGCCTCACTGTGTCCATGCCTCACTGTATCCATGCCTCACTGTGTCCATGTGCATGCCTCACTATGCCCATGCCTCACTGTGTCCATGCCTCACTGTATCCATGCCTCACTGTGTCCATGACTAGACTGGTGTTTAACATAGGAGTCTACGGAAGGGGTGCCGGCTTTGAAAAATCGGTGCTCCCCAGCTGTAGGTTCCCCAGACAACAAACTTTTAACACTTATATAGGAGAAATGGGGCTACATGTGTGCCAAGATCCGGGTCCAGGGGACCTACGACTGGCCGGTACCCAGTCCCCAAAGTCACCGGAGAAATGACTGTTTAACATGGGAGGGGTGCACGGGTTTGAAAAATCGGTTTTGCACACTTGTAGAGGAAGAGTGGGGCTACATGTGTGCCAAGTTTGGGGTCCATGGAACCTATGGCCGCTCGGTACCGGGTCCCCAAATCCCGGAGATCAGGCGCAAAAAGGTGACTCGAGTATAAGCCGAGGGGGGTATTTTCAGCACAAAAAAATGTGCTGAAAAACTCAGCTTATACTCGAGTATATACGGTATCTAATTTCCTGAATTTCTATCACATTTTTGGAGGCCCTGGAGCACCAAGACCGTGAAACTTTACATAAACTTTACATAAAGTTGACAATTTAAAGCAGAGTTCCACCCAAAAGTGCTCCTCCCTGGCTCCAGTTTGTGAAACAGAGATTTTGGGAAGGAGGAGCAGGTACCGGATTTTGACAGGTACCTTCTCCCATTTCCGCTCCAGATGCCTAGGCAATCGCCGCTCGTGCATGCGCAGTGGGCACCCAACTGTGAAGCTGCAAGCTGTCACCACCAAGTGCCCATAGTAGAAATGCCAGCACCACCGAGGGAAGACACAAGGAAAACACGGCTGGGATGAGTGCATTGTGGACCATGGGACAGGTAAGTGGCTGTTTATTAAAAGTATTTTAATAAACAAAAATATGACTGGAACTCTGCTTTAATAAGATATAATCAGATCAAATACAGCATGGGCATACTTAGAACTACAACCCAAAACACTTTTTGCTACTCATTCTGATGTAGCGCTTGGTTGCTACTACTAACAAACATCCACCAAATCACCTGCTGACTAGTGAAGAGTCGGTGGGATTGAACTGGGGTTCGTGCTGGCAGTTGTGGTTCCTCCACTACCTCGGATGGGGTTCCGATAGATGGAGAGTGCTCTGTGATCCATGGCTCTTCATCACTGGAAGAGGCCTCCTCTGGGGAGGACCAGAAGAATAAGTTCTCTATGGATCCGAATCTGTCCAACACTCTGGGCGAGCCCCAATCTATGACCCGGCCCTCGCTCACCCCATCCAGCAACTGAACGATCTTTCTCCTCTTGCAGCATGGGCTCCTTCTGGACAGGCACAGAAAGTGGTTTTCTTGGAGTCAGCTTTTCAGGGAGATCAACCGGAGGCTGCACAATAGCACTTGCAACCTCCGGGCCCCTGGTCAGGCCACAGGTCTCCCCGATACCCTCTTCTCCCTCCATGTCCCAGAACTCAGGGATGGATGAGCCTGGTGGCAATTCTTTCACTGCTGGAGTAGGTGATGCATGGCCCTTCCGGCCTTCCGAGTCACCTGTAACTGCAGAATGCATAGTCCTGTGAGCAGGCTCATGGAATAAATACTTTGTCTCCCGCTGCACTGGCCTTAAGTTGGCTAGTGGATCCCCACAGTGTCTGCACCGGGCCTAGGCGCTGACTCCAGCCATAGGCACGTGGCACCTGGGACATAGCATGCACAGCCGCTCCACTCCTCTGATCACCCCCAAGGCAATTCTTCCCATGAGCTCTAGCTGGATGCCGGAGCCCACCAGCACCCGATCCTGCACATCAGGTGACCACTGCATAGCGGGTGTCCTCCGACCACCCTCCACCATCTTCATCAGCATCATGTCTGGCTCGCAGTGTGCTGGTCTCCGTCACTGTCCTCCACTGGGGCGTGACTCCGCCCACACACTGGTTGGCTCAGCGTGCAAGGAACTGTAAGCAGGCTTGAAACCGTGCACACTGCAGCGAGACCTGGTGGCAGGCGCCGATGAACTGAAGGCACTGTCCAGGCATGTTAGTTATTAGAAACTGCGTCACAACACTAGAACTGATGGCAGACAAACTTTGCAATGGTCACCATTGACACAAGAAAAGTCTCTCCCTTGCAATATCTCACGTTTGACTGCATTAAGTAGGATTAATAAAGTCATTTACATTTGCAAACAGTGGGTAATGCCCACGCCATGCAGAGCACTGGACACATTTGTAATCCAATGAGCGTGATCGCTCGCCGTCGTTGCCACTGGTTATAGCACATGATTAGAGTCACTGAATGCAGAGCTTATCGCTGTTGTGAGTGTCCATTAGTACAACTGAGTGCAAGGAGCGTGATGGCAGCACTGATCCAGGTCGAAATAGTCAGCAAAAGTTGATTTCAGCGCATCACTATTTTTTTGTATCATTCTGGTTTTGTACACCTGTGTGTATGCAGCGATATCATTTGGGTATTTTTTTTTTCTTTCAAATTTAATTAATAGTTAGCGCTGTAGTACATTTCTCACTGATCCAGGTCGGTTGCTATGGGCAAGGACACTTGGCAATAAACTGGGTTTTGGTTGCTATGGGCAATGGCATGTTTTCAGGGCAAACACACAGTCCTTTCCTTGAGATCTGCCTTGTTCATATAGGCAGATCCCTGTACTGTCACCACTAATTGGCTCCCCCACTGGCCAATGGGAGCGTGCGCGCGCCTCCAGAGGCGCACACGCACCCACAAAAGCGAGTTCACGAGTCTACATACTGCTACAGCGATTTGCGGGATCTTGCCAACCTGCCACAGTATAATGACAACGGCTGGTCGGCAAGCGGTTAATCTTTTTAAAACTTAAGGATTCTCAATACCGCAAAACTTTAATATTTGTCAGTTAGGAAGAAAATGTAACTATGCTAGGACTGGGTGAACAATCAATCACCCATGACATAGTAGAAAAACTGGTCCCACTGAAAATTCCATTTTCTACCGTGTGTGTGGAATCCTAAACTATAGGCTTGTAGCAGAACATTACTTATTTATTAATACTTTATTAGCTGAATATCTGAGTTTTAATGGGAGTGTTGTGACTGGCACTGCAATATAGATTTCTCTGAATTTTAAAACATGTTGTGGAACCAAGGTTTCAGGTGGCAATATTGCTTTTGTGACAAAGTTTTTTTTTTTTTGTTAAGTCTTTTTTCTTAAAAAGTCACTTCCTGAACATCACGATAAAATACAGAATGTGATAGTGCCTACAGTATGTACCGTATTTATCGGCGTATACCACGCACTTTTTTGCCCTGAAAATCAGGGCAAAATCGTGGGTGCGCGATATACGCCGATACCCGCTTCCCGCGCTCAGTTTGAAGCCTCCGCTGACATATACGGAGCGCAGTACACTCGGGTACATTCGGCCAGGCTCGGCTTCGCTCGTGGTCACGCTCTGTGACGTTTATGCGTGAGAAGCGGAGCGTGGCCGAACGTGCCCGAGTGTACTGCGCTCGGTATATGTCGGCGGAGGCTTCAAACTGAGCGCGGGAAGCGGGGATTCGACTCTGAGACAGCGCGGGAGAAGCCGGGAGGACACCACCGAGGCCGCGGACGGACGCCGGACCGGACAAGGACGCCGGGCAAGACACCAAAACTGTAAGTAATAAAATGTTTTTTTTTTTACAGGTTGTCAGGTCAACATTAGGGGTATACGCCGGAGCGCACAATACCCCGATAAATATGGTAAGTATAGTGGCCCGTCATTAGCTTTACATTATAATTGATTCATTAAAGGAGTTGTAAATGAAAACATTTTTTTTTGCTGAAATGACTGTTTACAGGGTATAGAGACATAATAGTTAACTGATTCCTTTTAAAAATGATTAAATATAGATAAAAATCAATCATATAATGTACCTGTTTTTGCATGTTGTTTCCTGCTTCTGTGACGTACAGAGCCACAGAGCCAATACAGGGCAGTGATGGTTTGGAAAACGAAACTGATTGGTGCTGTGGGGTTTTAGACACACAGTAATCACACCTTCTTGATTAGTGACCACAGAGAGAAAGCTCCCAGTACTGTGGTCATCAGGAAACAGACAACCAGGAAGTGTGGAGATCAGAGAAGAATTACAGCAACTTGAGAGCAAAAACGAACAATGAGGACATGAAAACAGCACTGCATTAAGGTAAAGGAAGCTATTAAGATAAAAAAAAATCCTTTACAAACCCTTTTTAATTACTAAATACGTTGGGGACACTTAAAAGATAACAGAACAGTACTAGAAAAAGTAATAGGCTAATATGGCTGTCACCCATAAGTGTGCACAGCCTATTGCGGGGATATGCAATTAGCGGACCTCCAGCTGTTGCAGAACTACGATTCCCATGAGGCATAGCAAGACTCTGACAGCCACAAGCATGACACCCAGAGTCAGAGGCATGATGGGACTTGTAGTTTTGCAACAGCTGGAGGTCCGCTAATTGCATATCCCTGGCCTATTGCATTAGGATGTGCACCCCAAAGCTCAAACACACATGTGTATATAAATTCATAATCTTAACATCCTGCTGAATGAAACATTTCATGGATATTACTGAGCACCATACTGTGTGAAAGCTACCTACATTCATATCTATAGTAATAGTAGCTATTAAAAAAAAAGATGAAGAAATCACTTACAGTTTTTTTTATATATATATATTACAGTAGATCTATATAGTAAAACAATCTAAAGCTTTTACAAAAACTCAATTAAATGGGTAGTTGAGAGTGAAGGGGAAGTTTGTCTGTAATGACAAGTGCTTGACTATAGCAGGAAAAGATGAGCTGCCCCAGGGAGACATCACCACCCACTTGAGTAAGATCTATGAAGGGTTTATGACCCGTTTGAATCCTGATTGAGCATCACTGTCCTGACCCTCAGGGAGCCAATTGTCTGCCTTGCTTGCTCTGCCTGTCACTGTTATGTGATTAGAATTCCTTTGAAGTCTGAAGATCGGATTGTTTGGATGACACGAGGAGAATCACAAAGATGAAATCAAGAAGCGCTCAGAATCTTTACTTAACAGCGGACAGTATCAAAAGCAAATTTTATTTTCTTGTAAAATAACAGTTTTGCATACATTCAAGTAGAATTGTTGCCTAATTTAAAGAATGAAAATGCTTTTTTTATGTGGCGGGCACACTACACCCAAATGTGAAAAGTTTGCATTTAACCACTTTCCTACAGGGCACTTTCACCCCCTTCCTGCCCAGGCCAATTTTCAGATTTCAGAGCTGTCACAATTTGAATGACAATTGCGCGGTCATGCAACACTGTACACATATGACATTTTCTTTTTTTTCTTTTTTTTTTAACACAAATAGAGCTTCCTTTTGGTGGTATTTGATCACCACTGGGTTTTCATCATTTGCTAAACAAGCAAACAAAAAAAGAAATGTTGAGAAAAAAAAACATTTTTCATAGTTTGCTATACATTTTTGCAATTCTCCTTTTACTGATGTACGCTGATGAGGCTGCACTGATGGGCACTGATAGGTGGTACCAATGGGCACTGATGAGGCGGCACTGGTGAGAACTGATGAGGCAGAACTGATAGGTGGCACTGATGGGAACTGATGGGCGGCACTGAAGAGCACTGATAGGTGGTACGGATTGGTGGCCCTGATGGGCACTGATAGATGGCACTGATAGGTGGCACTGAAGGGCACTGATAGGCAGCACTAACAGGTGACACTGATGAGGAGGCACTGCTGGGCGCTGATTGGAAGGACTGGTGGGCACTGAAAGGCAGCACTGATGGGCACTTATAGGCAGCACTGATTGGCAGCACTGCAGGGCACTGTTGGGACTGCATTGATAATCAGTATACTGATAATCAGTGCCCTGATTATCAGTGTAGATGCCCCTTTAACAGAAGCCAGTTATCGGGTCTCCTCTCCTTAAGCTGACAGCGTGAGGAAAGGAGTGCCGATATCTGGCTTCTGTTTACATCGTGATCAGCTGTCCTTGGACACAGCTGATCATGTGGTAAAGGGCCGCTGTCATTGGCCGGTTACCCCGATCTGTGATCATCTGCTTAATAAACCTAGGGACCCTGTTAGTAGTCTCTCCTCCTATAAAAGGGAAACTCCAAGAAGCAGAGAGACCCTGGAGATATAAGGGGCTACTATAGGTAGTAACGGACAATAATCAGGGTATTAATAGAACATATATTAAATGTATTATATATAAAATCCCTAGGTAGAGAGGCGCACACACCTCTCCCCGTTCTTCAGCTCCTGTGTCCGATCGCGGGACACCGGCGGCGATCCGGTTTGTGGGCCCCAGAGGTGCGGTCACGGAACTTTGGACCGAGTTGCGAGCGCGCCGCCGGTGGCACGCTCGTGACCCCACGGCTGGGCTCTTAAAGAGGATGTACAGGTATGTGCTTGTGCCCAGCCGTGCCCTTCTGCCAACGTATATCGTCGTGAAGGGGTCCTTAAGTGGTTAATCATCATATGTGCCATTTTTGTTATTGCTGTTTGTGAATATTGAATGGACATTAATCTTGTGTCTCCATATACAATTGTTACATGTATACTAATTTCTATACTCTGATAAGTTGGTTCCAGTTTCTGTTATGAAATACTCATGAATGCCCGAACTTGGTAATAAAGCACTCTATAACAACTCTGATAAGAGGGGGAACCAATGCGCAAATCCACCTAATCAAGGATAATTCTAAAAAACTAAACTAAAATTAATAAATAGCAGCCACGACGAAAAGTGTTCACACACTCAAGACAGATATGAATATAGTTTGGTGTAATGGCGCTAAAAAAACACTACAAAACTTAATAAGGACTTAAAATAATAATCTCATCACTAGGCCCATAAGTAAATAAGGAAATAAGTACGTGGTGAATCCTCCAAAGGATGTGAGTAAAATGTGTTCCACTCTGGGTTAATCCTGGAATACCATCCAACATCCAAAAAAATGTGGAGGGTGTTTATAGTGGTAAATAATATTACGTAACCAATAATGCGTGAACAACTGTGCCAAAATCACTGCACAATGTTGCAACAATAAAATCAAAAGTGAATAATGAAAACAGATCCGATATAATTAAAACACCAAAAACACTAGTCTATTAAAGTGCGGCGTGCAATAATTAAAGTGCAAAAAATATTAATTCAAGTGATCCACAATAAAAATAAATGACATGCAAAAAAACAGCATGAAAATAAATAAAAATGTCCAGTGAGATAATAAGATAATAACGATGTCTCTAATAGTCCACCAATTAAAATTAGAGTAGAAGCAAAGTGATAATAATAAAGTGTTCCAGTGCATATGATGATAAAGAATATAAATTCATGAATGAATGTTCAGTGAAAAAAGTTGTGCTCTAAATCACAGATCCTTATATCCACAGCGTTCAGTGATCAAATGCTAGATATGCATGCATGTTTAAACTTCCACCATCGGGCTTCCCAGAAGTGTCGGACAGACTAGGTGTTCCAGCCCCTTACCTCAGAACAGCTTGTAATCAAGCCTCAATGGATATCTCCCGGGCAGTCTGCTGTTAATCCAGCACCTCAGTCTCACGATTCAGTCACAAATGCTTGCAGTCTCTCAGAGAAAATACAAAGCAAGGGGAGCCTCCATAGTGTAGTAATATTAAAACATTTATTGAAGAAACAAGTAAACACTCACAGTAAAGTGATGAAAAGTCGGCGTGTACAATCTATGTGTCCACCCGCTCTGTTTTTGTTTCTAGTAGATGCTACATATGTGAATTGTTAATATACGGCTCAACCAGGAGGTGTGTGCACCTTCTGTCTTTGTTGATTTTATGTCGCATTACTTTATATTGACCACCAGAGGGAGCACTCTGAGCGCGTCTTTATTAGTATGCATTTTATTTAATTTTAATCTTGTTTAGCTGTATAAACATTTCAGAAGTCTCTGTACTGCACACCAGAATTTAAGTATAATACATTTTCAAGCTTGTAATTATGAGGACGCCGTCTGGCGCTATATAAGTCACCTCCTTGCCAGCCGCTCTCCATCCTATGAGTAAGCAACGTGTAACAGTTGCGATACGCGTGAGGACGTGGAGGAGCTGCTGGTGACGTCACCCGCTCGCGGCCGCAGAGCGGGTGGACACATAGATTGTACACGCCGACTTTTCATCACTTTACTGTGAGTGTTTACTTGTTTCTTCAATAAATGTTTTAATATTACTACACTATGGAGGCTCCCCTTGCTTTGTATTTTCTCTGAGAGACTGCAAGCATTTGTGACTGAATCGTGAGACTGAGGTGCTGGATTAACAGCAGACTGCCCGGGAGATATCCATTGAGGCTTGATTACAAGCTGTTCTGAGGTAAGGGGCTGGAACACCTAGTCTGTCCGACACTTCTGGGAAGCCCGATGGTGGAAGTTTAAACATGCATGCATATCCAGCATTTGATCACTGAACGCTGTGGATATAAGGATCTGTGATTTAGAGCACAACTTTTTTCACTGAACATTCATTCATGAATTTATATTCTTTATCATCATATGCACTGGAACACTTTATTATTATCACTTTGCTTCTACTCTAATTTTAATTGGTGGACTATTAGAGACATCGTTATTATCTTATTATCTCACTGGACATTTTTATTTATTTTCATGCTGTTTTTTTGCATGTCATTTATTTTTATTGTGGATCACTTGAATTAATATTTTTTGCACTTTAATTATTGCACGCCGCACTTTAATAGACTAGTGTTTTTGGTGTTTTAATTATATCGGATCTGTTTTCATTATTCACTTTTGATTTTATTGTTGCAACATTGTGCAGTGATTTTGGCACAGTTGTTCACGCATTATTGGTTACGTAATATTATTTACCACTATAAACACCCTCCACATTTTTTTGGATGTTGGATGGTATTCCAGGATTAACCCAGAGTGGAACACATTTTACTCACATCCTTTGGAGGATTCACCACGTACTTATTTCCTTATTTACTTATGGGCCTAGTGATGAGATTATTATTTTAAGTCCTTATTAAGTTTTGTAGTGTTTTTTTAGCGCCATTACACCAAACTATATTCATATCTATAACAACTCTGCCTTCAAGACTATAGGACACAACAAGACTGGCTATAGGATATGAAAGACGGACAATGTATCCATCATCTAAGCTCATTTCTAATCCTGTAGTAAGCTCATAGAAAAGAGCTTAATTTATTTTTGAGTTTGGCCATGTAGAATATCTTGCAATTGCACAATATATTCTGACCAAATCCATATATAGATCTAGGGATATTGTAAAATAGTTTTGGTGCTATCTATATAATGTAGACATGTGCTACCTGTTTAGTTTCAAATCGAAATTCAGACAATTTTTTTTCCGCATTTGGAAATTCAGATCCAAATTCCGAAAAACAATAGTAGTGAATGTAAACAAACAAAATTCATCCAAAATAACTCAATTCAAATTTGGTTAGAGTTCGGAAGCAAATTCAAATTCGGAATGTAAACATGTTGCTTGCTGACTATTGCTGCACTCTCTAATTTTAGTAAATCAACCCCACCGTGTATTAGTGCACCTAAAAGAGTTGATGCTGTTTTTGAAGCCAAAAGATATTCAAATATTGATTTGATTTAGATATTTCTTCTGTTTCGTTCACTTTGCATATGTTAAATTGATACAAATAAACAAGTAAAATATATAGGGGCAGATCCACAAAAGAATTACACCGGCGTATCTATTGATACGCCACGTAATTTTAAAGTTCCCGCATCGTATCTTTGTTTTGTATCTACAAAAGAAGATACGACTGCATCTGGGATCGATCCGACAGGCGTACGTCTTAGTACGCCGTCGGATCTTAGGTGCATTTTTTCGGCGGCCGCTAGGTGGGCGTTTCCGTCGAATTCCGCGTTGAGTATGCAAATTAGCTAGTTACGGCGATCCACGAACGTACGTCCGGCCGGCGCATTTTTTTACGTCGTTTGCGTCCGGCTTTTTCCGGCGTATAGTTACCCCTGCTATATGGTGGCGTACTCAATGTTAAGTATGGCCGTCGTTCCCGCCTCGCATTTAGAATTTTTTACGTCGTTTGCGTAAGTCGTTTGCGAATAGGGATTTGCGTATAATGACGTCACCGTCGTAAGCATTGGCTTGTTCCGGTTTAATTTCGAGCATGCGCACTGGGATACCCCAACGGACGGCGCATTCGACCGTTCAAAAAAAACTTTGTTTACGTCGGGTCACAACGTATTTACATAAAACACGCCCCCATCACATCAATTTGAATTGCGCGCCCTTACGCCGCCAAAGATACACTACGCCGCCGTAACTTACGGCGCGCATTATTTGAGGATTCGACAAAAATAAAATAAGTTACGGCGGCGTAGTGTATCTTAGATACGCTACGCCCGGCGGAAATATGCGCCGATGTACGTGAATCTGCCCCATACTGTGTATTTTATATTTTTGAAAGCATTTGTACTTTACATTATTTCTTCACACATGCCTAAAACGTTTGCACAGTATTTTACATGTACACAGCAAAATGTTGAATTTAGATATTTCTTTTAGAATATTGAACACTTCACATATTTGAAATAAACCTTATTAGTAATACAAATGTAAACGAATAATCCAAAATAACGAAGCAAAGTTCATCCAAAATAACAAAATGCTAATTCAAATGCCGAATCTGAATTTGTTTGGGTCGGTCAAATTTAATTCAATTCAACCGAATTTGGAAAATATGAATGGAATTCAAATGGAATTTGAAAACAAAAAAATGAAACTTAACTAATTTAACAAAATTAAATAGTTCAATAATGCAGAAAAATATACATTTACCTTAAACTTCAGGGCTCATGAAATAAAAGTATAACTATAGATTAAAACAGAGGTTATATACAGCTATTCTGAGCTATTCAGCATTTTTTTTTTTTGAGAAGTAGTGGATTTTTCTTGCTTCTTTCCTAAATACCAATATTCTTTTGAAAACATGTATTACAGATGTGCTTGCCTGTGTGGAATGACCAACCATGGACAGAGGTCATATAATTATATCAAAACTGGCCATCCAATTTGTTACCCAAGATCAGTTGCTATAATGGGTATAGACCTTTGGTCCAGACTATGACAGAAATCTGCCCTCCGTATATGCTGTACATGCATCATGACTTGATTAACATCACACCAATCACTTTTGTTCCAGCTCTAATCAATGCACACTGAGAATAGTATTTTACACACCCTTATAATAGATATGTGTTATAGCATAAGTCAGCCTACTGTAAGGCTGCAGGGTCTTGGCAGACAGAGTGAATGTCTACTTTAAAAATATAGATAACCATTTAATCAATACCAACAGACATAGCGGACACACCAACTCTTTAGAATGAAGTCCCTTTAAAATTCATACCAGTCTCGAAGGGCCTGGTATGGATTGGGGGGTACCCCACGTGTTTTTTTTTAAATGTTTCTACTGCCGACAATTGTATTGTACTGTGGGAAATTTAAATATTATTTTTTTTCTTGATATATGTCAGTTTTGATGTAGCATGTTCCATACACAGTACAGTTGTGCCACTTTACAGGCAGACTAAGGGGACCCCTTAGGCACTATATTTAACCACTTCCATACTGGCCTTATTCTGGCCCTCCTCTCCTACATGTAAAAAGTCTTATTTTTTTGCTAGAAAATTGATCAGAACCTCCAAACATTAAATGGCGGTCATTGCAACTTTTTATGTCACACAGTATTTGCGCAACATTTTTCAAACTGTAAAGTTAGCCCAATTTTTTTGCATCGGAAATGCCCACAGTGCTAATCTCTGGCCGTTCCTGCCCATCCATGCTCCATCAATGGCTCACCCATGGTTTATCCATGCTCCATTCATGACTCGCCCATGCTCCGTACTTCTTAAGCCCTGTACACACGATTGGATATCTGATGGAATCTAATCGGATGGATTTTTTTGTCGGATATCCGATGAAGCTGACTTTCATCAGTCTTGCCTACACACCATCGGTCAAAAATTTGACCGTGTCCAACGCGGTGATGTAAAACACTACGACGTGCTGAGAAAAATTAAGTTCAATGCTTCCGAGCATGCGTCGACTTGGTTCTGAGCATGCGTGGATTTTTGACCGATGGACTTCCACACAGACGATCGTTTTTTTCTATCGGTTTTTTATCCATAGGAAAGTTTTGAAACATGTTCTATTTTTTTCACCGATGGAAAACAAACCGATGGGGCCCACACATGATCGGTTTGTCCGATGAAAACCGTCCATCGGTCTGTTTTCATCAGACAAACTGATCATGTGTACAGGGCTTTAGTGTAATGCGGGATATCCCCTGGGTTGTCTCTCCCTGCAGGGCGTGATGATGACCTACATGCTCTGGTGCCTTCATTCCTGGACTTCTCCATGCCACATGATGACCTCTGACCTCTTTCTTGTTTTTTTGGGTAATTTTGTGCTGACCCCACTAGTTTGTGTTACCACTGGATTCCAGAGGATGATACCAGGCTTGTGCTGCTAGGCAGCTGAGGAAAGGATCGGTGATAAGAGAAATAGAGGGAGCTCTGTGTTGTAGCTCTGATCACATGCCTGGTCTGGCCATGCCCTCATGTATGTACTTCAGTGATGGCTGCATTGCATGTCTCAGGGCTAGTAAATACAACAGTGGACTGCACCTATGTAATGAAAGCCACTTGTAGGGCCAGATTCTCAAAGAGATACGACGGTGTATCTCCTGATACACCGTCGTATCTCTGAGTTAGGCCAGTCGTATTTATGCGACTGATTCATAGAATCAGTTACGCATAGATATGTCTAAGATCCGACAGGTGTAACTGTGTTACACCGTCGGATCTTAACTGCAATTTAAAAATGGCCGCTGGGGGCGTGCTTGCTGATTTACGCCGAGAATATGTAAATCAGCGAGATACGCCAATTCACGAAGTACGCGGGCCCGACGCAGTGTTTTTACGCCGTTTACGTAAGGGTTTTCCCGGTGCATAGTTACCCCTGCTTCTATGAGGCGCAGCCAATATTAAGTATGGCCCTCGTTCCCACGTCTAATTTTTTTTTACGTCGTTTGCGTACGTCGATTCACAAAAGCGCTCGTCGCAAGTTACGCTCACGCCGAAACCAATGACGTCGCTAGCAATGCACGCCGGGAAATTGCGCATTTAAATCGGCGCGGGGACGCGCCTGATTTAAATACTACACTCCCCCTAGCCGCGGAATTTGAATTCCGCCGGGGGATTTACGATCCGCCGCCGCAAGTTTGGAGGTAAGTGTTTTGTGAATTACCCACTTGCCTCTAAAACTTGCGGCGGTGGATCTTAAATCAGATAGATTACGCGGATCTAAAGATCCGCTGATCTATCTGAATCTGGCCGTAGTCTCTATGGGAAGCCTGTGTTAGAGGGTGATAATGCAGGAACACAAATGGGAGACAGGGACAGACCACTTTCACCTAATAGCAGTAGGTGCCTGAACAAGGATCTGTATCTAAAACCCTGAATATTATTTTATGCAAAGCTAAAGATTTAAACATTTTGAAAATGTACTTTTAAAATTGCATAAACATGTTAAAAATTATATGAAATTGTAGTGCTTGTGTTTTTGTATATTTGTGAAGCCTAAAATGTCCTTACAACAAAACTCTCAGAAATACTTCAAGGAATGTCAAGCAGAATCCACCTTAAGAAAAGCTAATACCCACTATGTTGCATAGAGGTATGTATAAATAAATAAATAAATAAATAAATAAATAAATAAATAAATATGAACAATATATAACTTCATATTGTTACCCTTTTCTTTCAGAAATACATTTGTAAAGGTCAGAAAATTACAAGGTCAAAGAGGAAGCAGATAAGATAACACGACATAGATGAAAACCAAGCTAATGTTTAAAAAAAGAAAGATGGAGGTCTAGCTGTCAAACGTTGGTTATGATTCCTATTATATGGTACTCTATTCAGTGTCAAAATGAACATGAAGAAGGTCAAATAAATTAACAAAGCAACCCAGATGAGCCTTGTAGAACCCCACGGCAAACAGAACATCAATACTGTTCGCCAAGCGGAGCCGATTCCTTTAATCTCAAAATAACAACTATTTGTCATGCCTCCCGTCTTGAAACTGACAGTAACATAATTAAACTCAAAGATTCCAGTGGCAGACAACATTTTTTCCCCATAGTTGCTGTTCTAGCCTTGAAATACAAGGCAATGGAACAAAGATAACATGGACAGGAAATCTGACGGTAAATTGTGCATTTACCCTAAGAATGAAGCAATCATGTCACTGCTTTAAACTAATGTGCCATCTTATAATTCCACATTAAATAGCCTGTCCTCATTTGTTGCTGAGTCAAACTAATGGCATTCCGATCTTTGATTGCAATGACCTACTGCATAATAAACTGTCTCATCTACGCGACCGCAAAACTAATCAAAAGATCATCTAATCTGCTCCAAGCATGAATTTTAATTTGGAATATTTATAGGGCAGACATCAATAGCAACTTGTTTTTCCTTTGATTTCAAGGACCTCAGCAAACATATCTTTATGTCTCTTCAAAATGCAAATTGTAAGGGTTATTTCTGATTAGTAGTATCTGATTTAATTCACAACAAATAAGACAAAGTGGGACTGATATTTACAAAGTCTAGGTTTTGAAAATGTTGGGGTGTTTCCTATGTAAGCGATGCAGAAACCTTGTAATCGCTCATACCATTTATTGGTTAACATAGTGGACCTGAACATAAAACGTGAAGATTGGCCAGTTGGCCCCGTTAAAAGGAACATATAGGAATGTTGATTGTGTCAAAACAGTATCCAAAGCCTTAGGTCGCATACACACGACCGGTTTCCTCGACAGAATCCATCAAGAAACATGGTGGCAGAGCTTTTTTGCCGAGGAAACCGGTTGTGTGTACGTTTTTCATCGAGGAAACTGTTGAGGAACTCGACGAGGAAAAAAGAGAACAAGTTCTCTTTTTCCTCGACGGGAGTCTCAATTTTCTCGTTGTGTTCCTCGTCGGGCTGGTTTACGACGAGAAACTCGAGTGTGTGTATGCTAAGAAACCCGCGCATGCTCAGAATAAAGTATGATACGGGAGTAAAAGTAGCGTTTGTAATGGAGATAACACATTTTTCACGCTGTAACAGACTGAAAAGTGCAAATCGTCTCTTACCAAACTTTTACTTAACACGCAGTAACATGAGATTAGCAAAAGCAGCCCCAAGGGTTGTGCCAGTGGAATTGAACTTCCCCTGCCATTGTATGTGTTGTACGTCACCGCGTTTGATAACGAGGAGATTTTGTCTTGGCCATGTGTACGCAAAGCAAGCTTGTCGAGTTCCTCGACAAGCCTAACAAGGAACTCGTCGAGGAAAACGATGTGTCTTTTCCGACGAGTTCCTCGGTCGTGTGTACGAGGCTTCACATTTTGTCTTGAATCAGAGGATGAAAAGACCCGACTCCACCAAAATAGCCACCTCCACACAAAGACATTGTGCCATTTTGGGCACAACTTTCACAGTTCAGACTTCTTATTTTCAGAATTAATTCCATCACCAACAATCGTAAGCTCTGATCACTATATACCCTAACCTTTTACTATAGCCTTTACTACTTAAAGTTGCAGTAAACTTATTTAAAAACATGCTGACAGGTAGGGATTTTATAAAACTAGAGAGAGAGAGAGAGATACTACAGGTCTCTTCTGCCATAAATGTCCCCTCTGCCTGTCAGTGGGTAATGCAAACTGAGCCGTGTATGCACAGCTCAGGCAGCATCTACGGTCTGCTCTGTGTGCCGCCACAATGTGACGTCACCACAACCCGGGCAATCCAGCGGCCAAAAATTCGCAACACAGAAGGAAAACCAAGTTAACATGGATCAGAGGAACTTGTGAAGGCCTTATGATGGAGGACTCCATTTGTAGGTAAGTCTCTCATAATGTACTAGTATGGAGTGCATACTAGTACATTATGGCTTAAACCTGCAGGGGGCACATTTTTTCAGTTTCTTGTAGAGACATTACTACCGCTTTAAGCCTATGAAGAAAGTATTGTTGTTTTTTATAAGTGGTTGTACATTCTTGTTTCTCTTTGTATAATTATGTAATTTTCAGAACCATTTTTCGGATTGTCTAATGTTAGTGGAAATAATCTAATGTGCTTCAAAGGGTTATATCATTAATAACTTAAGTTAGCCAATGCGCATGGTAATCACATTTCAGCGTCACACAAAGCTTCAAACTCTGAACTTTCTGAATTACTGGTACATCCCATTTCTGAGCGTATTTTGTCCCCCTGCCCATCCCTCCCAACCTTTATTTTTTTTTTAAATAAAATAAAACTCTTCTAAGACAGTGTTACTAACAAACACTTACTTTGTTCCTCACTATCACCCCTTCACATTGTCAGGGCCAGTGGCCTAGCACTGCTGTGTGTGCTCACTATAAGTGATCATTATGCTGCTGCAGTCTTTTGGAGCCTATTAAGCCACGTACACACGATCCGAAAATCGTACGAAAAATGCCGCTTTCGAAACGATCGTACGATAATCGGATCGTTAGTACAGAGCTTTCGACAGTCGATCAGGACAGTCCATCCGATTTTATTCTATCGGACATGCACAGAATTTTTTTTTCGTACGATGCCAGATCGTACGATTTTCGTTTAATCAGTACAGCTGTCTTTGAAAATGCAATAAAAATGCAAAATGCAAAAATGCAAAAATTACAACACATAACATCACTTTTTATTCTGCCCCACGAGAATTTTCGTGACTTTAGTAAACTCATCAGATTCAACGTGAGATTAGCATACAAAAAAAAACGGATGATCATTTGTCCGATAATCGGATCGTGTGTACCGGGCATTACACACAGGCCTAATAGCAGGCAGCATCAGCTAGTTTAATAGAAACCGGCCATCGTTCAGCCCCTGTTTTACGGCAGTCAGCCGTCTTCTGTCGACGGGACATGACCAAAAAAGGTCTGCTGATCGGCTCACAATCAGCGCTCTCAGCCAATGGCTGAGAGCGCTGACCGGATTATTCTGGTGGTGGGGGGGGGGGGGGGGGCGTTCCCAGGTCAAAACACAATAGAACAGCAGGGGAGATTAGTACAGCGGCTCCTCCTGAGCTGTCAGTTTTTTTTCTGTTCAGCCCTGCTGGGTTAAACAAAAAAAAAAACTAGTGTGTACTAGTAGTCAGAACCCAGCCACAGGTCAGCCAATGGGAAGTGTTCACATCATCCAGCTATAGACATGGGCACCTGAAAGAAGACCCTTCCACTCTGAAAACCAGACAAAAGAAGACTCAGGTGCTAGAACATCACATAACTACAGATTAGGTTCAAAATAATTGGGCTTTTAGTGGACCCTGCTTTTTAATGTTTTTAATGATTAGCTTTGGGGGGTGCGAGGAGTAAACCTAATTGTTGAGGGCCCTAATTGTTGAGGGACTGATGCGTAATCAACACAATTTCTCCAGCAGTTGGTGAAATCTTCTGGTTTCACTTTCATTTCCACCCCTGCCTTCATTTTCTCGAAATCTACTTTTTTACAGAATTTTTACCACGCAATTGTCAGTTAAGTACCGGCCAGAATCAGGCATAGACGCCCTTTCTCCCCCCATTCTTGGGGTGTGGATAATTAGCTGGGGTGCTTGAGGATTTGGGACGACCACACTAGATATTCTCCAATAACACCAATTTTTGGTGAGTTTTTTGTATTTTAAGGTTATTGACATTCATAACTGTATTGTATTACTTTCAACTAAAATTATGTTTTTTATCGAAATGTAGAAGCTCCTGAGGAAGTGATTCTCGAAATTGCGAAACATGTCAAGCTACTTTTAATGTTTCAAGAATCCTGTAGATGATCACCCAGGAGACACTCCTTCCTTATTCCAGCGTGGGCATTTCCATGATGTATATCCCCGCAACAAGTGATACTTATCTTTGAGTGCCTTCCTGTGTTTTTTCCATATGGTTCTTTTATTCTATATGTCTTTGTTTAGTTTTTCTTTTATGTATTCTATTGGATGCATTCAGTGTAAATTTGTATATTTGTGCAATGTTAAAATGTGTTATATATATAAGTAGTGCCAACAAAGCCCATTTTTTCTATACAACCTTTTATCCAATTGTCAGTTAAAGAGACGCAGTGCTGAATCGCCAAAAAATGGCCCGGTCATTAAGGGGGAAAATCTCCTAGTCTGTAAGTGGTTAAACTTTTTCTTTACATTTCTTCAGTTGCTTCCTGGCTGCTGGCCTAGGCCAATGTGATTTCATATATCCCAGGAGTTTTCATGAGCATTTTTTTTTTCATCTGGATGATGGGGGTGGGGCTTTCTCAGCTAAGTACACCCTCCTGCCTGCATGTCTGAGCTAAGGACATATGAATTCCAGGAACTAAATATTGCATGAATCATCTGACCTTGCTGAAGATGGCCGAGGATAGAAATGCTAGCTGGTTGTTTTTCAAGGTAATTTTTCTAACAAAATAAAACATTGAGACATGGAAGGATGGATAGGTGAGTTTGAATATTAAAAATGAATTCATTAGCATTTTCAGTTTGTGGTGCTCAGATAAAGTTTAGTTTTGATATGATACATATTCAGTTTTTTAATTTTTAAATATAATTTTTCCAAAAAAGGTAGCATTTTTTTAAATATTATATTTGATATGTTTTCATAATGCTCTAATAATATTTTATATCAATATTACATAACGATTGACGATTTTCAGTATATTGTATATTTTAGTCAAGAACTCAATCAGGATGGGCAGACATAAAAAAAAAGTTTTAAATGATAGTATTAGCAATCTTTATTTTAATACATTTTTGTAAGTATACTTTTACCAATATTGACATGTACAGTAAGTTGACCTCAATGTAGGGATGACGTTTCAGAAATAAAAAATATATAATAGACAACTTTTACTTATAGTAAAAACAAAAATAAATCTGGTTAATAACATGAAGGCTGCCCAAACAGACATAAAGTTTGAATATCATTGTCAATACAACTTCAATAATTAATTTGACTTAACTTTGCTTGGCATCATCTGAAACAGAATAAGTTGAGGGCTATGACAAAGAGAACAGCTCTGACCCTTTGTGTTACAATAACTGGTACAGTATATTCCTATAGCCAAATAAGCTTCTATCAGGCTCTGTCGACCCATAAACTACGCTCCAGGTTAAACATGCCATCCTTTCTATAAGCCAAAAGGTTCAGTAGAGGCTCCCTGTAAAGATATGTGTAGTGAGCTGGCAGTAAAAATAGAAGCTTGACAGTGGGGATAAATGTGGATGTCAGAATAATATTACTCTTGTAGAATGGATGGCAGGAAGAAAAAATGACACCAACATCCACCAGAGTAATTTTATAGATCTGCCTTTTTGCTAGATGTCAACGTTTATAAACTGCTTCCCTGCGACTTGACAGTACACAAACACGTTGACATCCACTTGCACTAAAGTTTTAAACACAAATTAAAACTCCAATGGAAATTCACAAATTCTCACCTGCTTTTTCTATTTTATTTAGATTTTATGGGAAATGCAACAGGATATACTTCATAATCTAAAGAAAAGCGTCAGAAAGCATAGGGCTGAAGAGAGTTGGTTCAAAGAAGTCCAAAACAACGTACAAAAAAAACAAACTTGATCAAGTTACTTAAAGGGGTATTAAAGGTTAATTTTTTGTTTTTAAATAACAAACATGTCATACTTACTGTACCTGTTGCCGAGAATGTGTTTCCAGCACGACAGCATCGCGCTGATTCTCGGCGACAGGGTGCCGACATCTCGCACTGGCTGGAATAGACAAAGCACATTCCAGCGAGCGCGCCATAGAAGCGACGGGAGATCCGACTTGGATTCCCGCCAATTCTAGCTGCGGCGTTTGGTATGCATCCTGAGAAGGAACTCCACGCCAAATTTTAAATAAAAAACGGGCATGGGTTCCCCCCCAGGAGCATACCAGGCCCTTAGGTCTCGTATGGGTTGTAGGGAGACCCCCCCCCCCCCTACGCTGAAAAGCCAGCGTGGGGGGTCCCCCCACAATCCATACCAGACCCGTATCCAAAGCACGCTGCCCGGCCGGTCAGGAATGGGGGTGGGGACAATCAAGTGCCCCCCCTCCTGAGCCGTACCAGGCCGCATGCCCTCAACATGGGAGGGTTGGGTGCTCTGGGGCAGGGGGGCACACTGTCCCCATGTTGATAAGGACAGGGCCTCTTCCCGTCAACCCTGGCCGTTGGTTGTCGGGAAGAAAACATCACAGAAGAGCGGGCTGGCCACCTGCTAGTAATTGAGCTAACACACAAAAATGTAATATTGCATATATTTCTATTCAAAATAGAGGAAACATGCCAGAAAAAAATAACTAATGTAGCTGCCACATGAATGGACTGGTAAGCTCCATAATACATTATTTTTCTTTTAGGCTTTAGATATGTCAAAAAAGTTAAGCTGAAGTTGAACTTTAAGTTTCGTAGTGACATACACATATGGTCAGGAGCGGTTCGTCCATAGAGGGCGCCGGAGCGCCGCCCCCTCTGGCTCTCGCACAGCCACTAAAATATATAGAGTCATGCATTGTATGAATCTATATATTTTTGCCGCCCACTATTCAGTTGGCCGGATGTTGAGCGCTAGCCAGCTGAATAACGGCAGCTGGTTGGCTGTGTGGAAGTGCCTATCAGAGTCAGCCGCTCTGATAGGCTTTCTGAGTACAGCCCAGAGGCTGTAGTCAGCTTCCTGAATGCTTATCCTCGGGACGTACCGGCGGTGCGTTCCTTGGATAAGACTGACAGGCATCTCAGCCAATCAGGTAATCTGATTCTGGTAATCGGTAACCTGATTGGCTGAAGCGTCATCGAGGGGGGGACGAGGGACTGGACGAGGGACATCCAGGGACGGTAAAAGCATGGCTGTCCCCAGAAAGGTAAGTGCCGGGGGGGGGGGGGGAGTCCTTTTACAGGTCACAGTGGCAGCATTTTACTGGGCACAGTGGCGACAATTGCGAGGCACAGTGGCTACAATTGCAGGGCACAGTGGCGACAATTGTGGGGCACAGTGGCTACAATTGCAGGGCACAGTGGCTACAATTGATGGGCACAGTGGTGACAATTGATGGGCACAGTGGTGACAATTGATGGCAAAGTGGTGAAAATTGATGGCATGGCACAGTGGTGACAATTGATGGCAAAGTGGCTGTGTTTGATGGCATGGCACAGTGACTGCGTTTGATGGCATGGCATAGTGGTGACAATTGATGGCACAGTGGCTGCCTTTGATGGCATGGCACAGTGACTGCATTTGATGGCATGGCACAGTGGTTGCATTTGATGGCATGGCACAGTGGCTGCGTTTGATGGCATGGCACAGTGGCTGCGTTTGATGGCATGGCACAGTGGCTGCGTTTGATAGCATGGCACAGTGGCTGCGTTCGATGGCTTGGCACAGTGGCTGCATTTGATGGGCACAGTGAGGCTGCAATTGTTTTGTTTTGTTTTTTCGTTTGCACCCCCCCAAAAATTTTGAGCACCAGCCGCCACTGCATATGGTACAATTTACCACTAATAGTAACAGTCATTTTTTGTAAATTTGTAGTGAAAAGAATAAATGAGAGCTACATTTGACACATTTATTTATTCAGCTGTTTGCTTTCTTTGTTTGCTAACTAGTGTATTAATGGAGTTAGAGTAGAATCTATACAAATATACAATATGCATGTTGATGCTTAATGGCTTTAGCTCAGAATTGTAAATGACTTCAGCACCATGGACAGCATAATGTCTTCTTTGTATTGTACACACAGAGCATGCTGTACATGGACCTGAACGAAGATGAGACACATGATTTTCAAGCTTCTGCACCTTTATATTATAATAAATGTAGGGGGCATAAAGCAAATTAGAATACAAAATTACAGTAGGAAATTGTATTTTTAAGCCTAATTTTAACTTCTGCATGCTATTTAGAAGGGGGGAAAAAAAGGCTTTCAGTAAAATAAGACTTCCATTCTGAGCACACCCTTGATCATTACATGTTTGTCAAAAGATCCTATTTTTTTGAAAGGTTTGAGCACAATGGTTATGCTAGTAGATGACAGAAGACCCCAGGATGGCTTTAATTCAGAGTTAAAAATGATTTGAGTACCATGAAATAATTTCCAGCCATTAGCTTTCCTCTGCCCCATGAGTCCAGGGATGTCTACAAAGATCATGTACAAAAGAAGCACATTCATAAGCTACCTGGCTAGGAAGCTTCTATTGCAGCCTTTTGCCAGTTTAAAGTAGATTTAAACCCAAACTGGGTAACATTAACATTATTTAAGAACCGTGCGTGAGGATATTGAGAACTGGGCACCCCAAAAACGGTGTGAGAAAACATAGGGCAACCATGTTGTTTGAAATTCATAAGTCAGAAACAGTGGCAGCTGCTCCATTAACCGCTTCAGCCCCGGAAGATTTTACCCCCTTCCTGATCAGAGCACTTTTTACAATTTGGCAAAAAAAACTATATTTTTTGCTTTTTGCTATAATAAATATCCCCAAATTAAAAAAAATAAAATAAATTCTTCCTCGGTTTAGGCCAATATACTACTTTTATATATTTTTGCTAAAAAAAATTGCAATAAGCGTATATTGATTGGTTTGCACAAAAGTTATAGCATCTTCAAACTATGGGAAAGATTTATGCCATTTTTATTATTTTTTTTTTTAACTAGTAATGGTGGCAATCTGCGATTTTTTAGTGGTACTGTGGCATGGCGACGGACAGATCGCACACTTTTGACACTTTTTTGGGACCATTGACAATTATACAGCGATCAGTGCTATAAATATGCACTGATTACCGTATAAATGTCACTGGCAGGGAAGAGGTTAACTGTGTGTTCGTTCATTGTGTTCCAACTGTAGGGGGATGGGAGTGACTAATAGAGGTGACATACCATTTTTCCTACTTAGTAGGAACAAACGATATGTTTCCTTTTCCCTGACAGCACAGGGATTTGTGTGTCTACACACACAAATCCCTGTGCTGGAGCTCATGCACGTGATCGCGCATGGCCGGCGATGATTATGCCCGCCGGTGGTGCACATGCACACGTGCCCCCTGCAGGTGAAAGTGCAGAATCATGTATATACAGTATATGTGGTCCTGCAGAGGAGAGCTGCCCTGTGGCAGTAAATCTTCTATGGGGCAGACGGCAAGTGATTATATGATAAAGAATAAAAAACCCAGTTGTGATCAAATACCAACAGAAGAAAGCGCTATTTGTGTGAAAAAAAATTATATACATTTCATTTGCATGTGGTGGGCCATGACCGAGCAATTGCCAGTTAAAGCTCACATGACTCCTCAGCTCTCTCGTCTCCCTGGCTGACAGATATAGCAAGCGAGGCCGAGCACGCCCGCTGTTGTCAGCCAAAGAGGAGGGGAGTAGAGAGGAGAAAGAGCAGAGGAGTCATGTGAGCGCCGGGAGATGCTCTGATATAAGGTATAATCTGCTTTTTTTTTATATAGATCATACACTTGGACTCATATTGTTATATAACAGAGGGGATGATATGAATAGGTTACAGTTTTTTTCAAAACAGCAGGAGAGGAGGGGCTGCACTGTCATGAGCAGACAGGCAGGGGTGGAGGGAGTGGGGAGGAGGACAAAGAAGGACAGAGGAGAGCTGCGGATGACGGACGAACGTTAACTGACCACGGTGTCAGGGCTCATCAGCCATAATCAACCGTGGTCAGATTACAGGGGGAAGGGCAGAACCAGGCAGGATCAGCCAGGTTTTTTAGGGAGGGCCAAATTACATAGCACAAGCACTGTGCTGCATAACATAGTTTAAGGCAGGGGTCTCCAAACATTCTAAACAAAGGGCCGGTTTATTGTCCTTCAGACTCTTGGAGGGCTGGACTTTGGCCAGCGGGAGTGAACGTTTTCGTGGCATCAGTGGGAGTAAACATCGGGTATTAGGGGGAGGAATAGTGCCCCATTGCTGGTATTATAGGGAGGAATAGTGCCCCATTAGTGGTGTCAGTGGGAGAAATGGTGCTCCATTGTCGGTGTCAGATGGCAGAATAGTGTCTCATATCATTGGGAGGGATAGTGCTCCAAGGGCCGGATAAAAGCAAGCAAAGGGCCGCATCTGTCCCTCGGACCGCAGTTTTGAGACCACTGCTTTAAGAGAACAGGATCTATTTTCTTTGTGAGTAGTTTTGTGAGGTTATATGAGTAGTTTCATTACCCTGCCACTAGTTTGATAGCAGTTGCTATTGTCAGAGGACAAAGACTGCATCCACAGAACTGCTTAGGCAATGATAAAAGATTCTGACGGCTGCTATGGACACCAATCTGTCCTTGCATGATTGAAGGTTTTCTACAGGAGACAACTTGTTACTCTCCTGATTGATGAACGGTTTCTAAAAAGTTATGTACCATTTCCAGTGTCTTCAGAGCAGATTGTTAAAAAAGCGTTAATCATTTAAATGCCTGAATACTTGCTTTGTACTGCACAGATCTCTAGGCTTATAGTAAATGAATTTTTGATAAAACTTCAAACCCAGAAGTTTAATCATAAGTTGACCTAAGCACACGCTAAAGTCTATTGTGAAGTTATCCGGCATATTCCTGCCACTCATCTCTCTTTTAATCTAATGATCTTTCTACTCTACCCGTACATGCTCATTTACATTCCTTGACACATTTTATCAATTCATACTTTGCCTTTCTATTTCAACTATCCTCCTTTTAATATACTTTCTTGTCAGGAGATTCACAGCTGTCACCACCTCCTTTTCTCTCTTTTTCTCATATTTTAGAGTACATCCAAGATCAAATGTACATTGGTTTAACTTCTTTTTTTTTTTTTTTTTTTAAGAAGTTTCTGAGTTCAAGTCAGGTCTTAAGTTAAAATGAAAAAAAAAAAAAAAGTTTCAAAAATGTATTTATCCCCAATAAGCTGCGTGTGCAATTTTTTTTGTGTTATTAATTCTGCCTTTTAGCAGCAATGTGAATTTCAAATTTCAGTTGAAAAGGTACATAAATATGTACATATCAAGTACAAAAAGTGAAACAGTAGAGATACATGATTTCTTTTTTTCTTTTGACTTGTAGATGTGTATTACAGAAAATGCAGAAGGGTTTTACATTTTAACCACTTTAGCCCCTTAAGGATTTACCCACTTCCTGACCAGGACATTTTTGCGATTTGGCGCTGCGTCGCTTAACCTGACAATTGCGCGGTCGTGCAATGCTGTACCCAAACAAAATTTATGTCCTTTTTTCACAAACAGAGCTTTCTTTTGGTGGTATTTGATCACCTCTTCTATTCTATTTTTTGAACTATAAAGAAAAAAAAGGTCGACAACTTTGAAAGAAAAACAATACAATGGAACCTCGGATTACGAGCATTTTCCGTTCCAGGAGTATGCTCGTAATCCAAAGTACTCGCATATCAAAGCAAGTTTCCCCATTGTAAACAAAAACAATTAGTTCCGCATTGACTTCAATACCGGCCAGAGGTATTGAGAGCCTCAGAAACAGCTGAAAAGGCCAGAGGACACTTCGGCTGACCTCGGAAAATCTCGGAAAGACTTCCTACCTGAGATTTGCTGAAGTCCGCCATGCTGTTCTCGGGCCTTTCCGAATGGCGCAGATCGGCTGCAATCTGCGATGTTCAGCTCTGCTTGGCTCTGGCGCCCCCCACTTCAGGCCAAAAGTGGTACTGAACACCGCTTTGACCTGAATAGTGCTCGTTTTGTGAGGCAACACTTGCAAACCGAGTCACGATTTTTTGAAATACAGTACTCATATTGCGAAGCGCTTGTTAACCGCGTTACTCACAATCCGAGGTTCCACTGTATTTTTGACTCATTTGCTATAATAAATATCCCCCCCAAAAACAAGTAAAAAAAAAAAAATGTCTTCATCAGTTTAGACCAATATGTATTCTACATGTTTTTGGTAAAATAAATCGCTATAAGCCTATATTGATTGGTTTGCGCAAAAGTTAATGGGCCAGATTCAGGTACATTTACGTTGCTCCGCGGCGGCGTAACGTATCTGATTTACGATACACCGCCGCAAGTTTACAGCGTAAGTGCCTGATTCACAAAGCTCTTACCTGTAAACTTGCGGCGGTGTAATGTAAATCCGCTCGGCGCAAGCACGCCTAATTAAAATGGGGCGGGCACCATTTAAATTAGGCGCGTTCCCGCGCCGAACGTACTGCGCGTGCTCCGTCGGGAAAATTACCCAACGTGCATTGCGCTAAATGACGTCGCATGGACGTCATTTGTTTAGACGTTAACGTAAATGGCGTCCAGCGCCATTCACAGACGACTTACGCAAACAACGTGATTTTTTAAATTTCGACGCGGGAACGAAGGCCATACTTAACATTGAATAAGTAGAAAAATAGTGCAGCGCAAATAATACAATAAATACAATAATAAATCAATAAATAAATTTGGTAAAGTCCATAAAGTGCAAAGTGATAAAAGTGCTCCAAAAAATCAATAGTGATCAAAGGTGCAAAAAATCTTCAACGGATCCGTGACCCACAGGAAAGGGTTAACCTCCACCAAGAGAAAAGGGTGGCCTCTCACCTCAATAATTCGACCTGTGGCTAGGTCAAAAGGCAAGAAGCAAAATCTCCAAAGATTGGTAATCAGCTTTACACAGGTTCAATTTCCAAAGAATCCACCAGATGGCACCAGCGGGCAATAAGCAAGGCAACACTCTCCCATACAGCAATAACATGGACCGAAAAGGAGTAAGAAGGACAATTCTAAGTGCTAACTGCTTAAAACGTTTAATGTAATTTTAAAAGCATAAGATAAAACACTCACATGGACCTGCACTCATAGACCGAGTGCAGGTATAACAGCAGTTACCGGAACAAACGTCCGGATCAGTGTAAACAGCTTGTTGGGTCTCTGTGAGGCAAACGCGGGTGACGTCAACGTAGCTCCTCCCCCTCGTACGCGTTACGTCCCAAAGTGGGCGGGACTTCATCAGCGTGGGGCGGGGATCTCCGTGGACGTCCCGCAGCGCAATAAATACCATATGGTTGCCATAGCAACATTCACAGGAACTAATTAGCCAGCGCCATCTTGTGTCCACACAGCAGAGTACAAGATAGATAAAATAATATATTTAAAGGCCAAAAAGTTATAATACAATTATCCTCAGGCTGGCGCCATCTAGTGTTTAAAAATTATAAACACACCAGACCAAGGATAAATCCTAATGTACATCAGCCAGGCAGTATAAAATTAGAAAACAAACAAATGAATAATATAAATTAGACGTCAGCCGCCTTTACCTCTTCCAGACCTCAATTATCACATGATCATCATCATAAGAGCCAAGCAGTAATTACATAATTCAGTAAAAACAGATATATTAATTTTTAAAATTTATATATAAAAATACAAATAAAATTCATATATAAAAATAAAAAATCACATATAAAACATATCAAAAATCCCCAATAAATTTCTCAACGATTGGATATAAAACAGTTGAGATCAAACTCAACGTTTAATCCCAACGGCACTGAAACCTTCATCTCATAGATCCAGTAGGATTCACGACGACTTAATTGTCTAATATAGTGACCCCCTCTCCAGTGTCTAGAGACCTTCTCTATACCCCAGAATTTGAGACATTTGGGGTCTCTTTGATGATGGTCTCTGAAGTGTTTAGATACACTATGGGTCTTGATGCCACGTTTTATGTTGCTCACATGCTCGCCTACTCTCACGTGCAGCTCACGTGAGGTACGCCCTATATATTGTAACCCACAGTCACACTCGAGCATATACACTACACCCTCTGTGGCACAGGTGATAAGCTGCTTTATCGGATATTCTACGTGGGTTACATTAGAAGTAAAGGTTTTACGTTTTTTAATGTTCAGTTTAGCATGTTTGCATGTGGCACATCTGCCACAGGCATAGAACCCTGACAAAAAGTTAAAGAGCCTGGGACGAGGAATAACAGGAGGGTCAGTGACTCCAGGGGCCAATCTATCTCTCAAAGACGGTGCTTTTTTATAGATAAACTGAGGCCTCTCAGGAAGCGCAGGACCAAGGATTGAATCTCCCCTTAGTATCGGCCAGTATTTGGCAACAATTTTTTCAAATGCTTTGTGTTGGACATTAAAATCCAATAGCATCTTGAAATTATTGTTCACTGGATCATCTTTGGGAGGATTATCTAGTATCATCAGATTTCTATCTGCAATCCTGATTTTCTCTATTTCTTGCTCTATCAAAGGTTTGGAATATCCCTTAGCAACAAACCTAGTGGCCAGCTCGCGAGACTGAACCAGGAAATCCGATTCCCTAGTGCAGTTTCTTCGCAATCTTACAAATTGGCCACGAGGTATGTTACACAGCCACAACCTATGGTGGCAGCTATTTAATGGGATGTATCCATTCCTATCCACCATCTTGAAATGGTTTTTTGTCACCAACCTAGACTCAGATTTGGATATCTCCAAGTCTAGAAAGGTCACTTGTTCCGTAGAGACGGTCCAAGTCAAGACTATACCCAACTGGTTAGAATTCAGCCTAAGCATAAAGGCATTCAAAGATGACATGTCACCTTCCCAAATGAGTACTATATCGTCTATGTATCTACGATAGCAGCGGAGCTGAGGTGGCATATTATGGAAGATCGCATCTCGCTCCCAGTGGGCCATAAAAAGATTGGCCACACTGGGAGCGAAACGAGCCCCCATTGCAACTCCGCAACGCTGAAGAAAAAACTGCTTATCAAACCAAAAATAGTTTTTAAGTAAACAGAATTCCAAGCTATCCAAAAGAAAACGAACATGCTCGGGATCTAGATCAGTAGAATCCAGAGCCCATGCTACCGATGTAAGGGCTGCATCGTGCCCTATGATGGTGTACAAAGACCCCACATCAGCTGTCACCAATATTGTTTCAGATGTACACTCGATTGAATTCAGAATTTGGATAATTTGCTTGGTATCTCGTAGATACGCAGGCAGTTTGCAGACTAACGGCTGTAAAAATATGTCCAAATACTGCCCCAACCGTGAACTGACTGAATCGATCCCATTCCCCAAATGTCTCAAATTCTGGGGTATAGAGAAGGTCTCTAGACACTGGAGAGGGGGTCACTATATTAGACAATTAAGTCGTCGTGAATCCTACTGGATCTATGAGATGAAGGTTTCAGTGCCGTTGGGATTAAACGTTGAGTTTGATCTCAACTGTTTTATATCCAATCGTTGAGAAATTTATTGGGGATTTTTGATATGTTTTATATGTGATTTTTTATTTTTATATATGAATTTTATTTGTATTTTTATATATAAATTTTAAAAATTAATATATCTGTTTTTACTGAATTATGTAATTACTGCTTGGCTCTTATGATGATGATCATGTGATAATTGAGGTCTGGAAGAGGTAAAGGCGGCTGACGTCTAATTTATATTATTCATTTGTTTGTTTTCTAATTTTATACTGCCTGGCTGATGTACATTAGGATTTATCCTTGGTCTGGTGTGTTTATAATTTTTAAACACTAGATGGCGCCAGCCTGAGGCTAATTGTATTATAACTTTTTGGCCTTTAAATAAATTATTTTATCTATCTTGTACTCTGCTGTGTGGACACAAGATGGCGCTGGCTAATTAGTTCCTGTGAATGTTGCTATGGCAACCATATGGTATTTATTGCGCTGCGGGACGTCCACGGAGATCCCCGCCCCACGCTGATGAAGTCCCGCCCACTTTGGGACGTAACGCGTACGAGGGGGAGGAGCTACGTTGACGTCACCCGCGTTTGCCTCACAGAGACCCAACAAGCTGTTTACACTGATCCGGACGTTTGTTCCGGTAACTGCTGTTATACCTGCACTCGGTCTATGAGTGCAGGTCCATGTGAGTGTTTTATCTTATGCTTTTAAAATTACATTAAACGTTTTAAGCAGTTAGCACTTAGAATTGTCCTTCTTACTCCTTTTCGGTCCATGTTATTGCTGTATGGGAGAGTGTTGCCTTGCTTATTGCCCGCTGGTGCCATCTGGTGGATTCTTTGGAAATTGAACCTGTGTAAAGCTGATTACCAATCTTTGGAGATTTTGCTTCTTGCCTTTTGACCTAGCCACAGGTCGAATTATTGAGGTGAGAGGCCACCCTTTTCTCTTGGTGGAGGTTAACCCTTTCCTGTGGGTCACGGATCCGTTGAAGATTTTTTGCACCTTTGATCACTATTGATTTTTTGGAGCACTTTTATCACTTTGCACTTTATGGACTTTACCAAATTTATTTATTGATTTATTATTGTATTTATTGTATTATTTGCGCTGCACTATTTTTCTACTTATTCACTTCGAGATATTTTTGAGTTATATCTACAGTGCTGGCTTGCAATTTAGTTTAATTTTTTTTTGATTTTCCAGCGCTGAATCACTTTTACTTATTCATACTTAACATTGGTTAGTCCACCTAGAGGGCATCCCTAGTTTTACGCGCTGTATCTCGACGGAAACAACGTAAAGTTAGAGCGACGGGTAACGCAGACATTCGTGAATCGCCGTAACTAGTCATTTGCATATTCTACGCCGACCGCTATGGAATCGCCACCTAGCAGCCGGCCTAGAATTGCATCCTAAGATCCGACGGTGTAATTCAATTACACCTGTCGGATCTTAGGGCTATCTATGCGGAACTGATTCTATGAATCAGCCGCATAGTTAGGATGGGCGGATCACAGAGATACGATGGCGTATCAGGAGATACGCCGTCGTATCTCTTTTGTGAATCTGGCCCATAGTGTCTACAATATAGGGGATATATGTATGGCATTTTTATTATTATTAATTTTTTTTACTAGTAATGGTGGAGAACAGTGATTTTTAGCAGGGCTGCGACGGACAGATCGGACACTTTTGACACTTTTTTGGGATCAGTGACATTTATGCAGCAATCAGAGCTAAAAATAGCCACTGATTGCTGTATAAATGTCACTGGCAGGGAAGGGGTTAACACTAGGGGGCGATCAAGGTATTAAGTGTCCCCTCGGGAGGTGTTTCCAACTGTGGTGGCAGTGGTGTAGTGACTGAAGGAGGAGACAGATTCCTGTTACTGATCACTAGGAACAGTAGATCTCCTTCTCCTCCCCTGTCAGAATGGGGGTCTGTTTGTTTAAATACACAGATCCCCATTCTGGCTCTCTACGGAGCGATCACGGGTGGCCGGCGGACATCACGACCACCGGCGACTTGCATGGACTCCGGCGTTGCGCCCCCTATAACTCTTAAAGCGTCCGACGTACACCTACATCGGTTTGGGCAGCCGTGCCAACCTGACGCCGTAGAACGACGGCGGCTGGTTGGCAAGAGGTTAAACAGGGTTGTGAATTTGAATGGGATAGTTTAACTTTACCACAAAACTGCCTATGCAGATAAAGGGTGTTTAATGTTAAAATAAATCAGTGACTACTTCCAAAAATAGAAATAAACAGAGCTCTTCAAAATGGTAAGATTGTTTACGCTGTATGCTCCTGAAGCATAGGAGAACATCTCGTGGATCCAACCGGCTTAAGATTTTTGAGGGTAAACTCTTTTCCTCAAGGTGTCTTCAATGTTTTTGCTCTCAGGAAGAGAGTTTACCCTCAAAACCCGTAAGGCCTCGTACACACGACCGGATCTATCCGCTGGGATTGATCCGCGGATCAGTTCCAGCGGACTAATCCGGTCGTCTGTACGGTCTAGCGGATATTTATCCGCGGAGATTCGTCCGGCCGATCGATTTCAAGCGGATAGAAATGTCTTAGCATGCTAAGAAATCTATCCGCTTGAATCGTGTCCAGCGGATTGATCCGGTCGTCTGTACAGACTCACCAGATGAATCCGTCCGCTCCCCTCCCTCGCATGCGTCGTAATGATTCGACGCATGCGTGGAAGTACTTACCTTCCAGCGTCGCGCACGTCTCCGCGTCATCGTCGCGGCGACGGCGTGACACGTCACCGCGGATGTATCCCGCGCGGATTTTGATCCGATGGTGTGTACAAGCCATCGGATCAAAATCCGGAGGAGGAATCTCCGCTGGAAACGGTCCGGCGGACCGTTTCCAGCGAAGATCCCCTCGTCTGTACGAGGCCTAAGTCGGTTGGATCCAGGAAAATAAATGAAGACTAATTTTCATCAGAAAGGCGGTGGTGGAGTCATATTTTGGGTCAGAATCATTGGGAGAGAGCTGGCTGGCCCCTTTAGGGTCCCCAAAGGTGTAAAGATGACCTCTGCAAAGTATGTGGAGTTCCTGACTGACCACTTCCTTCCCTGGTACAGAAGAAAGAACTACACTTTCCATATTAAAATTATCTTTATGTATGACAATCCACCATCTCATGCTGCAAAGAATACCTCTGTATCAATGGCTGCTATGGGGATAAAAGGAGAGAAAGTCATAGTGTGGCCTCCATCCTCCCCTGACCATAATTCTATTGAGAACCTTTGGAGCATCCTCAAGCAAAAGATCTATGAGGGTGGGAGGCAGTTTACAAATTCAAGCAGAACATGTCCAAAAACTCACAAGTTCAATGTATGCAAGCCTTGTGAAGCTGCAATCAAATAAGGGGTCCCAGGGCCGGAGCAAGGATTTTTGCCACCCTAGGTGAAACCTAATTTTGCCGCCCCCATTGGCTCCACATATGACTCCACCCCCTTTGCCCTAACCATGTGACAGGAGGCAGTGCTATACAGGAAGCATCGGCTTCCTCTAAAGCTGGCTCCAGTGCTGCAATGCGCCTCTAATTACACCACCGGTCGGAGGGAGCAGCTGCCTGGGACTGAGTTAGTTACATGCTGCAGCCTGCAGACGCAGAGGGAAACAAGTGTCTGGGTGCCCCTAGGCAGCAGTGCGCCCTAGGCGGCTGCCTAGTTTGCCTAGTGGTAGCACCGGCCCTGAGGGGTCCTACAGTATGTTAAAATGTTTTAAAAGTTAAAATGTTGTTCAAATTTTGAATGAAATAGCTTTTGATTTCAGTAAATATGCTGCAAACACAACAAATGACAATTTTCAGTTATTTACAACCTATTAAGTGTTTTGAAACTTACTGTGCATAATACTTTGGAATAGTGCATTGTAAGTTTTTTATTTTGAAAAAAAAAATAACTGCTATCGTTTGGAGGTTTGTTCAATAAAATTTGAATTGTACTCATAATAGTTTATAACATGAGAATTATGCTGACTGTTGTGTACATCAATTATTTAGGTAACTGAGAAAAATATCATTGGCACAATAATTTGGAACAGGGTGTATATCAGTTACAAGTAGAATCCCATCTATACGTTATATGAAATTATTAAATTACATTTGTTATTATTTGTATGTTACTTTTCATTATAATATTTAATATTTTACAGTAACATCATTTTGTTCACAGAGGATTATTTATGTATATATATACTTTTGTAGTCTTCGAAGCAGCACAGTAGAAGTATACATTCAGACAAACTTCCTGAGACTTCATAGTGGAGTGCTGTGATTATTAGTATTCATTTGGGGTTCAGTGGTGTCTTTCAGAGCCCCTACCGTAACCCCCAAAGGCATAAACCTGATTGTGAATGCATTAATCCTATTGACTTCAAATAAGCACCCTCCAATACACAAGTTTTTTTTCTCTTTTCAATGAATAAAAAATTGCGTTCAAAGTGCTGTTTTTTTTGCGAAAAAAAACGCTAAAAAAAGCAAAATGCCAAAAAACGCTAATAAACGCTCAAAAACGCAGCTCGCCAGCCTTTTTTAGCTTTTATTAGCCTTTTTTCTGCGTTTTGCTTTTTTTAGCGCTTTTTCCGCCAAAAAAACGGCACTTTGAACGATATTTTCGGGTGTTCAGAAAAAAGCCCATAAACTCCACTGTTCATTAACCGCTTGCCGACCAGCCGCTGGAGTTTTACGGCGGCAGGTCGGCTCGGCTGCGCGAGATCACGTAATATTACGCCATGGGAATCAATCTCACCTTCACTGAGATCCCTGCATTGGTTGCCAGTAAGAGATAGAATCTCCTTCAAGGCACTCTACCTAATGCATATGTGTATTCAAGGAAACGCCCCCCAATATCTATGCGAAAAAATAAAAGCTCACAACACCAATCGTATACTGCGATCCACCAATCAAAACCTTGTCCAGATTCCCAAAGCCAGATACAAGTCCAAAGGAGATCGAAGGTTTGCCATCCAGGGACCACGACTGTGGAACGCTCTACCAACCACCATCCGTTTGGAGGTAGACCACTTGGCCTTTAGAAGGAAGATTAAAACCCATCTCTTCTGAGGTCAAAGGGTTTCACAGACGAAAGTGTTTCAGCACCCAGAGGTGATTCGGTTCGCATGTGTTGCGCTATATACGTTTTTCACTCACTCAATTTGCGAATCAGCCAATAGGGGCCCGTGCGATCACCGCCGGGCACCCACGATTGCTTGTTACTTTTTTTCTATTCAAAACCGTAGCATATGCTCAAATGTCAATCAGCATTGAAAGAAGTATACAATTGTATCTAGGACAGTATAGCTCTGTGTGAAATGCATTTCAAAGACTTCCCATCTAATTCCTCTTCTGATATCCACATGTTTCCACAGAACAACATGTCATCCAGGTTTGCACGGTAAATGATAGCTGATTAATTAGTGCAGAGACACGCAGTCAAATCAATACGCATTTCCAAAGTTTTATATTGGTCTTTATACTTGTGTCCATACCCAACAACTTTGCAGGCCTGAACATTTTTAATTCTTGAGTTCCCTTAATGTGCAAAATCAGAAATTACATCCACAACCTGTTAGTTGACTGAAAAGAAAAAAAAAAAACGTGAATGTACTGTAACTTGCTTAGCAGGAAGGGAGAGGATATATTGTCCTTATTAAAAGATTGTCACATTTTTTGTTCTGATGGCAAGTCAAAAATGTTAATTCACCCTCACCACACCCTCACCTTCATTCCTGGTCACTCTGGTGATCAGGACAATTAGAGCGAGCGAATCTTCCTTACAGGGACACAGACCACAATAAAAACCCTGCAAAGTTTCTAACCCCTCCCATTATATTCAAATATACTGATGTCCATATCCCTGTACAGTTTATTACATAAGCATCAATAGGTGTGTAGGCAAGTTGCCAATGGTTTTCTAGCTATACAGAGGCTGATCCAGGCTGGGGAGGGGTTAAGGCTGTGCTTTGCTGTTCCTTGGCTTTTTTGGGCCCAGCCAACCCGCCCTGTTTTTAAAAAAGGAGGAAAGGCTGAGGTCCAGAGACCAGTTTTGTTCCTACTCTACAGAATGATGTGATTGTTGCAGAGGAGGTCTGGTGTGCTGTACAGTCCATCGGAGGCATCGGGAGTCCGGAAATCTACCAATTCTGAAAAATACTTTACATGGATTATATTGTAGAGGTATGCCTGGGCAGTCTGCTACCGTTAGGCACATTCTAATGTTGCTGTTCATGTTGGACTGTACTATAAAGATAATTTAAGTAAAGTTGCATCAACTATTCTAAGCCTGGTCATTTAAAGGGATTTATGATGGTTCCTGGCATATGAAAGAACTAGCTTCAGTAAAGTATATATGCGGTATGAAGCTACTACATAGGTCTACTTGGCAAGTCAAGCAGGAATATGAATGCAACTATTATAGGTAGTCAAAAACTAGTGCAAGGTTCATTGCTGCCAGTCGTGAAGCGTGGGACCTGTTGTAGGTGATGGGGAGTTGGTGATCCGGCTCCCTCCTCAGTTTCTCGTAGAAACTGGGACCAAACCCTCATTATGGAGGCCCATACCTTGGCCACATGGTACAGGAAGAAATGAGTGGCAGAGGTACACTGGACTGCCATGGCACCACCTCAGCAGTGTCCCTTCTAAACACAACATACAGAGGAGAAGTGTGTGTAGTGACACAGAACAGCATTTTCAGAAGAACTTTTATTTTACTTAAAGTGGAGGTTCACACAAAAATGCAACTTCCACTGTCTGGATTCCTCCACATTTGGCACCTTTTAGGGGGGAGGAGGGAGCAGATACCTGTCTAATACAGGTATTTTTCTCCCACTTCCGGGCATAGAAAGCCGCATTATCTTCAGGTATCTACGCCATGTCCGGTGCCCCCTCCCTCCGCTGTCTTCTGGGAGACACACAGGTCCCAGAAGACAACAGAGAACATTCAGATTGCGCAGCGCGACTTGCACATGCGTAGTAGGGAACCAGGAAGTGAAGCCGCAAGGCTTCACTTCCTGATTTCCTTACCGAAGTTGGCGGGGGCAGCATCCTAAAGCCGAGCGATACATCGGCTTCGGGTGCCGACATTGCGGGCACGCTGGACAGGTAAGTGTCCTTATTTTAAAAGTCTGCAGCTGCAGTATTTGTAGTTGCTGACCTAAAGGGGTTGTAAAGGTAAAAAAAAATTGCCCTAAATAGCTTCCTTTACCTTAGTGCAGTCCTCCTTCACTTACCTCATCCTTCCATTTTGCTTTTAAACATCCTTATTTCTTCTGAGAAATCCTCACTTCCTGTTCTTCTGTCTGTAACTACACGCAGTAATGTGAGGCTTTCTCCCTGGTGTGGAGAAAGCCTCTTGAGGGGGCGAGCAGGAGGGACACTCTCTACTTTGCAGATAGAGAAAGGAGCTGTGTGTTAGTGGGCGTCCTGACCCTCCTGCTCGCCCCGTCCCCCCTCTCCACACCAGGGAGAAAGCCTTGCATTACTGCGTGTAGTTACAGACAGAAGAACAGGAAGTGAGCATTTCTCAGAAGAAAAAAGGACATTTAAAAGCAAAATCGAAGGATGAGGTAAGTGAAGGAGGACTGCACTAAGGGTAAAGGAAGCTATCTAGGGAAAACATTTTTTTCCTTTACAACCCCTTAAAAAAAAAAAAAAAAAGCTCTGCATAGAAACCAATCAGCTTCAAGGTTTTTTTGTCAGAGCTTAATTAAACAAGCTGGGGTTTGAAGCTGATTGGCTGCCATGCACAGCCGGACCAAATTTTGCACTCTCCAGTTTTAGTAAATCAGCCCCACATTGGCTCAGCTCATCTCTAAGTTGGGAAACTGCATTAATGTTTGACTCTCACATAACTGCAGTCCCTTGGTCCCAGGTATTGATGAGTGTGCACATGCGCGAAAAGTACTCCTACGTGCAAGGCTATTACTTGACGCCCTAGGCCTATTTCAGGAGTGGCGTTGATAAACATCTCTCCCAAAACAGATGTCCAATTTATCACCATTTTTTGGTATAATAGGACAGAAGAGAGGTGGTTAACTAACGAGCCCAGGGCATTGGTTACAAGGGTATCCAGATGGTCAATTAGCGCTATAAGTATGACTGAAAGTTGTAACACTATTCCAAAAAAAAAATTGGTGAAAAAATTAATAAAGAAAACAAAAGGCATAATTCAAAATGTTTTATAACAAACCAGGTAGATCATTTTAAAATTCAGCCTTAAGTAGGAACTTTGTATCAACATTTGTTCAATCATAAATCACTTTTACACCTACTTTTGATCAACCTAAAAATTTGTTGATCGTATTTTAGGTTGTAAAGCATATGTCTTAACAGCTTACATTAAACTTCACATTTTTGTTTCAGGCAGAAAATAATCCTATTTTTTTTGACATCACATTTCAAGCTTACTGTACGTATAATAATATTATGCCTCGAGGAGCTTTGGAATTACATCTTAATGCTTTAGACAATCAGATTTGTTCATTACTCCCAGGAACACAGTGGGGTAATTCATCAATGTCTGTTCAACCTACTCCGGATGTAAATTCTGCCCCCAGTCAGAATTTACAATACATCTTGGAAAAATGTTGAGTTGTTGGATAACATATTAACAATGTAAAGAAAATCTCTAGAAACTTTGCTAAAGTATAACAGTGTTTTCATAGTGAGATTTCATGTAAGAATTCAAGCTTTTCCATGGTGCGTTACTCAAAATGGTTAGCCTAAGAAGAGTATTGTTTCAGCAATGAGTGGAAGATGGTCGGCAGAAGGACCTCATGCTTTCTTAAACTTGAACTCTGGGCACAATAAATTATGACTAAAGTGCAAATAAAGGCATTCTCTATTTATCCTGTTTATTATTATCATTGAAAGTGAAAGTAAAAGAAAATCCCAAATGTTGGGTTGCTCCCAGAAAAGTAATAGAGGTAAAGTATTCCAATAGGGACACTAATTTTGGTAAAGGATTCCCTTAATTTGCAGGCATTTCCTCTCACTTTCTGTTTTGGCTTTGGGACAGGAAGTAAAGGGAAATCTCCCCAATGGGTCACAGATGGAAAAAATTAAACCCACAGGGGTTATGACCCTCTCTTACTCTAGCCAAAAGAGTTCTGCTTTAAGGCCCCATTCACACTTGGGGTGGTTGTGATTACTGACTGGCCTCTAGGACTCTGGACAATAGCGGCAGGCACTGTCAGGTTTCCATGGCTTTCAATGGGGTTTTTGGTCTGCAGCTAATCGCAGGAGACCCCACTGAGTCCCACGCAGGTAATTGCAAACAGCCCCATTTGTGAGTGTAAATGGGGCCTAAAGCTGCACGCTAGGCAGATATAAAAGTCACAAATAATGCAGCTCTGTAATCATTAATGTATTATCAAATTTGATATTTAAATACAAGTATATTTTATTTATATTTTGGCTAGAGTTTTGCTTACAAAATATACCTAGCATGGCGCTCCTCCCCTGTACTACAAGGTTTAAAGTGGTTATACAGTAAAAAGGTTTTTTTTTTTTTACCCTAAAAATTTCAGCTGTTCCTCCATCCTCGCTCTTTAAATACCTACCTGAGTCTACATTGATCCAGCACTGAGCCCATTTGCAGGTCTTCTCACCCCTCTCTCATACTGTAGGTTTGTCTGAGAGCAGCGGGAGCCATTGGCTCCCGCTTCTCTCACCCAAATCCTGTGAGGTGGGAGTGAGGGAGCCATGGGCGGGGCTTAGTGTGCTTTCTATGGATGCACACAGTCCTGCCCAGGAGCGCATCCACATGTGTGCCACCATATGAAGTGGCTTCCTATAGTGGCACGTGGGAAAGAGGTGGAACTGAGAGCACTGGTGGGAGACCCCAGGAAAGTAGGTTTGGGGCTGCTTTGCACAATACCCTTGCACAGAGAAGCTAAGAATAGACTGCTTTAATGGCTCTTTTTATCCAATGGATAAAAAAATAATGTGATGCTTTTACCTCTTTCTTAACAAACCCAGTACCTGGCACTCTCTATATAAAAAGGTCATTGATGTCCTCATGTACAAAGCAGGACCACTAGCACTGCACAGTATGTGATAACTCTGGCAAGCTGTGACTGGTCATGCAGAAAAATTAAGTGGCTTCAGGAAACTGAATGTACAGTGGGGAGAAAGCCTGTGACCTCCTTCCTCCCAGGCCTTCAGCCACCTGCTGACCTGGTAACCTCCCACAGTGCCTCCCAGCTTCCATTATACCACCCAACCTCCCGTAGAAGTCCACTGTGCCCCTAACATCCCACAGTGCCTCCCAGCTTTCATAGTACCACCCAACCTTCCACAGAAGTCCACTGTGCTCCTAACATCCCACAGTGCCCCCCAGCACCATGCAGTGCACCCTAGCTTGCTGTAGAGCCTCCAGTCCCCCATAGTGCCCCCATTTTCCAACAGTGTCCTACAGTTCTTCCCCAGTCTCTACAATACATAAAAGTCTACCATATTGCTATTGGAAAGCATCCAGTCTTATAGCCCCCTCCAGAGACCCCATCTCTCACAGTTACCCCCAGTGCTCTCTAAAATTCCCTACAGAGCCACAAACATGAAAGGTTTTAGAAGACTTTTCTGGGCCCTGGTCTGATTAAGGTTCAAAACTGCTGGTCTAGACTATCTGGATGGATTTTACTGAATGCAAATTAAATATACTGCTGCTCACTTGGAATTGTTGAGCATAGCTAATTTTCGTTATGTATACATCGTAGGACAAAAGTTCAAACCAGGATTTATAGAAAGACTGGCAAATTTTCAAAGGGAGACAAATTTTCAGGGGGACCAAAGTTGCTTCTTGTTTCATTACCTTGACACATTTATCTCATCTGTAAGGCATTCAAGCATAAAAGTATAATTAATTTTCTTTCAAGTATATGCATTGTGTCATTAGTTATTGTTATGCAAGGTTTGGGTGCTGTGCAACCAAAAGCATTAGAAATCCCTGTGTAAGTTCATTTAGAAATCTAGCCTGTTTGTTGGAAAGTTGTTTAATGGGAAGGGGATTTTTGATAAGCTCTTTTAGGCTTGAGCAGACTCTGTCCTTTTAATCTATAACCATGTTTTTTTTTTGTTTTTTTTTTAAATATGTAAGATAATTGAATAAACTATGATGCAGGACCCCAATTACCTTTCTCTTGGTGCTAGAACTTATCCTGAACTTTCACCTTGTTGACCACCCTGATATTTTTACCACCAGGCAAGTCTATGCCATATCTATTGGTGCAATGAAGAACAACTCCAAGACAAAGGGAGAAATTAATTTGTGAAATGCAGAAGCTACCAAGAAAATACTGCAAGTATCAGTCCACACAAAAGGGATATTTTAGTATAACCTGATGGGCTGTGGTGGCCTCTTGTATATTTTGAATGTTTCAGTAGCAGCAAGAACCCCCTGCTGTATTCCCTCATTGTGTTATTTTGCAAGTGTTTTTGCTCACCTTTGTGTGTTTCAGTATCCCCTGTTTCAATCTCCATGGTTTAAAATAAATGAAAAAAAAAATTAATGTGTAGGATGGGAACCCCACATATTGGCCAGTGTGTATTTATCTGTATAGATCTGAGTAATGACAATACAATATGCTTTATCCACTGAAATAGAGAAAGCTTTAGCAGCTCTAGATTAGAAAAACTTGATCATAAAGTCAATAATATCCTTGCACCAAGTGAGTCCGAAGAGTTAATTAAAACTCTCATACAGGGCAGGAAACGATAATTGAAGTCCCTTCAAAGATCCCAGCATCACACCTCCTGGGGTCCCGCTCCCTTTAGATCAGGGGTGCCCAACCTTTTGAAACGTGAGGGCCACTTAAGCGACTTGGTAACCGGTCGTAGGCCCCAATGAACAGAGCAGGCAGATGACAGGTCCATGTCCACTCTGCATATGCAGAGCAGATAGGGGCACAGCCTACTCTACTCTATTGGCCCTCCAATCTGATCTGCCCAGATAGAAGGGGACGAATGCCTCCTTCTGTTTTTTTTTTTTAGCGGATCAAATTAGAGGTAGGTGGGTGTAAATGGCCACAAGTCTGTTTACATCTGTGGCTCAATAGAGGTGAACGAAGGGTCCAATTGGGTCAGACTGATGGTGTCAAAGGGGCCTAATGCAGCTTTCACACTGATGCGCTGTGGTATACCCACACCCAGGGTGCAGCACAGTGCACCTGTGGCTTTCCTGCGGGTTAGCTGCACTTAGACTTGTATTAAATCCTGCAGGTGTGTTGCACTTTCTGAAGTGCACCAACCCACAGATAATAATAAAAGTCTATGGCTCAGTGCAGGTAACCCGCAGGTGTTCTGCGCTGCACCTGCGGATCAGTTTGAAAGCAGCCCAGTAACCACTGCAGAACAGATATGCCCATGTATACACTGTGATTTTAGTATTAAATTTACCTTTAATAACAGTCTTCCATCCAGGTATCACCAGCTGTTGCTGTCCCAGGCTTTCGAGAATTTGGTATTACTCCACCTGTGACAGGAGTTGGCGCTATATATGAAGCATCAGCTTATGACAACCCGCCATCCCAGAGCAGGAAATCTGTGTGATATGAGGAGCCTCCCCTTGTCAGCAATGACCAACAATAAAAACAAACAGGTTAATAGCGTGACTCTGTAAGTTTATTGTACCCCCAACCCCCCTGCAAGTATTGCACTTACATCGTTAAAAACATTAAAAGCATGTAAAACCATGTAACACTTTGGATCAGTTCTCAGCTTGTGTATGAAGCTCTCACCGCTCGTAGACTCGCTGCTTGCAGTGATCCAGGGTTGAGCGACACACTCACTGACCGAACCTGTAGTAGCGTTTCGTCACAGACTTCATCAGAGGGCGTGTTGGCCACACAGCACAGCTAATTTAATTTATGAGCTAACACTTAGGAGACATGTGGTGCAGTATCTAATACTTGTTATGCATCAATCCACTGCTTGATCCCTGCATAGATCTGAGTAATGTTGTCCCTGAGAAGAAAAGAGAAACTGTAAAGTGTTTTAGCCCACAAGCATCTACTGTTTAGTTTTTCATATTAAACAGTATAGGCACTTTTTTTTATATTTTACATATATCAGCAAAAAGTGCCGGCCTGAAGTGATCTATCAGGACCTAATTTTCTGCATGCTTGCTCAGTACTATGTACGTTTCAACTTGCCTTGTTCCTGCACTGTGTTTCTCATCTTGTTAGGCGAACAGAAGAACAATCTAAATCCAATCAATATTTGGTGTGACTACGCTTTAGCTTTAACCCAGCATCAGTTCCTACACTTGACACAAAGTCAAGGATTTTTTAGGATTCGCGTCAGGTATGTGTTTAGCCAGTTATGCCACCCAGGTGCTAATGATCATCAATTTCATATGTAGGTTAAAGCACAGTCATAATTAAAACAGTGAGCGCAATTGTCAGTTAAAGCGATGCAGTGCCGAATCGCAAAAAGGGACCTGGTCCATTAGCAACAAAATGGTCCGGGGCTTAAGTGGTTTAAGAAGCACAAAGAAAGGGGCAAAACTAAGGACCATAGATGCAGTGGTCAGCCAAGAAATCTTAATGCAGCAGATAAAGGTCAATCATGTTCAGAAGATGTCCAGCAGTGCCATCAGTGCAGAACTAGCAGAAGCCAGTAGGACCCAAGTACACCCATTACTGGTAGGAGAAGTCAGGCCAGAAATGGTCTTCATGGAAGCCAAAAAAACATCCCTCCGATGTGGAAATGGAACTGAGCAACTCAACTATGCATTAAAACATTATTTCATACCATCAAGGAGGCGTGTGATTGGCCCCAAATTTATTCTGCATCGGGACAATGACCCCAAACATACAGCCAATGTCATTAACAAGTGGGAGAAAAAGTGTTCTAAGGGATGGGTAAAGGCAAGCAAAGGGCCACATGTGGCCCTCAGGCCACAGTTTGGAGACCACTGGTATATACAGTGTATTTGAAAATTGATCAGCTCTGATGTACTTATTTCTTGAGACTGTAAAAAGTCTGGACTTTATAAAATATTACCCAAATTAACCCTTTTTTAGAAAGTAGATAGTCCAAAGCATGTTGAGTTTAATTTTTGTCACAATTTTTTTTTTTTTTTTTACATATTGTCACCAAAGTAGTGCAGCATTAACATAGTGACACCATACTCCTCTGGGGGGTGATATGGGATTGGCCCTGGTACTATGTGTTCGCTGTGACCAAACACAACTACAGTTAAGTTAGTAAGCAAGACTGTCATTCATGATGCCTTGCTTGCAACTTTGTGATCACAGAGATCACAAAGTAGCAAGCAAGGCATCATGAATGACAGTCTTGCTTACAAATGTAACTGTAGTCATTGTGATTGGTCACAGTGATCACATGGTACCAGGCAGGGGTCAAGTCCTGGGGAGAAAAGTGTGGGAATTCCCACCCAAGATCCACTCCCCCACCAAAAAAAAAAATGATACGCTCATATGAATAATTACTAAACCACATGTTTAACTTTAAGCAAGTTCTTTCTAAATCGCGCGATAACTCGCGGCAGACCTCCGCAATGTCTCCTGGGAACAATGACAAAAGCTCCCAGGAGACATTGCAGCATCGAGGAAGTGAACTAATACCCACACACTACCTGATGAATCCATATACAGGAAGCGGCCAGTAACATAAAGGATTACTAATGTTCGACTTCCCCTGACAGTGACTCGAGCTGGGCATCGCCGCTTAGTGAAGGATTGGCGCGGGCGGCTCGGCTGCTCTAGTCCTGCAAAGGGAACTGCGTTCCTGCTGTGAAAAAAGTGCAGGGACTCCGTTCCCACGCGTTCCCGCAGGACTTGAGCCCTGGTACCAGGGCTACTCGCAATGGCCTGGTAACCTGATCAATAATCCACTATTCTGGGAGTTCTGGGAGGACTTAGGGGTATGTCCTACTGGAACTAGAGAGCATCTGTTCTGCCTTTAATCTACATTAGCTGGGCGGAAACTGGTTGAAGTGGTTGTGTATATCTGACATGAAATATTAACAAAACATATACCTTTTAAGTCTGTGCTCTACACACTCCAGAGCACTAAGTGTAATTTCTGTCTGCTTCCTCATTCCTCTGATATCTGAGTCACTTCTGATAAGTTTTCCTGAAACCAAGAGAAAAAAGGTGACAGGGGAAGAGCTCCAGCACACAGCCTGTGATTGACAGTCTGTTTCTATGTGCTGTGTGAGGGGTTGTATCCTATTCCTCCAATCAGCTCTCACTAACCTCCGTAGCATGTAACTTCAGCTCCCCGCCCCCTGCTTTCCGGAAGCTCAAACAAGCTGCAAAAATTCAGCATTTTGAGCAAGTGTAGAGGAGAGAAGTCTGCAGATTAACAGGTACAACTTATGTAGGGGGATTTGTTTGATCTCTGTGTATCACCTTAGGTTAATCACTGCATTGGATATATGTAAGGGTTGAAAACCACTTTAAATCTTATATTTGTTTAAAAGATGTTTATGGGGGAACAAAGCGTAATACTCAGAGTGCGTCAAGCTTCAAAACCTGGTTGTGCGTGAAATTCCTTCCCGAGGCCTTAATGGCCAGTTGATGTTCCCCTTGTCCATCATGTTTCTTTAATTAAGTGCTCATTAATTTTATTATGTACAACAGAAAATAAACATTCCATCTCTATGCCAGATGAGAATTCCATTACACTGCAAGGCATGAAATTAGTTTTGTTAATGTCAATACATGGCACATCAACATTAATGCACATTAATGGCTTTACTAATAAAACCACTGTGATTTCTTAATTTCCCAAAAAAGTGACTGACATTTATTGTCTGTTGTCTGTAACTCAAAAGATTTGAGGCAGGCATGAATATTCAGAATTGGAACAAGCTTTTTTTTTTTTAATCTTACAACATGATACACGGTTGATTGAAGACATAAGTCTTTTTAAAGTACCAGCTGTGCGAAAGTATTAGCAGCTCAGCAACCAAGTATTGACCCATGTGGAGCGGTTCCAAAAAATTAGCTTTACTTTTAAATGTCACTGCCAATGTCTGAATATGATTTCCATAGCATTATGTTTTTTTATGCAAAACAACTGTTATTGTGCTGGCTAATTCCAATGACCTCTCACTGCACAATAATGTTACTTTATTAAGTGAACTGGTTAACAGGGGGGGGGCTAAACATCCTAAGGAAAAATAAAAACAACAAAAAGTCATATTTTGTTAGGTGCCCATCGTTTTCTGTACTGATAAATGGTTTCGTTTTTAGAAAGCAGGATGTAGGCAAATGTAGTTCAGCCTCCCTACAAGGGTGGCGCTGTTTGGCGGCCGCTGTGCAGGGAGGATGGAGGACAAGGGGGAAACCATATTCCTCCAAGGCCTTCGTAGGCATCATCAGGGGAGCAGCTGTCTGCCCTGATGGATCTGGCAGCCATCTTTGATGTGGACAGTGCTTATATAAAGCATTGTCCCTTTCGGGTTGGTGCACATTCTGCGTAGTAGGTAGGTCAGGGACAGATCTCCCACTACAGAGTAGGGACTGTAACTGTGTCTTGAGCAATAACCTTCATGGTTTAGGCGGCCCATTGCCAGTCTACATTACAGCTGCCTCCACGGTCCAATGTTGTCAGGTGTCTACTACACACCTCCCAGCTTTTTAAGATAGAAAGGAGGGACACCTTCTAGAAAAATAGGTAGATTCACAAAGAGTTAGGCCGGCTTATCAGTAGATAAGCTGTCCTAACTCAGAATCTACGCCGAATTATGTTTAAGCGTATGCTCAAACAGAGATACGCTTAAACATATCTAAGATAGGACGGCTTGCGCCGCCCTATCTTAGATTGCAATATTTTGGATGGCCGCTAGGTGGCGCTTCCATTGCGGTGGCGTAGAATATGTAAATGAAGAGATACGCCAATTCACGAACATACGCCCGGCCGACGCAGTACTTTTATGCCGTTTACGTAAGAGATAGGCTGCGTAAAGTTAGAGCTAGGCCCTAGTGGAATAGTAATGTCAAGTATGGCCGCCGTTCCCGCGTCGAAATTCGAATTTTTTACGTTGTTTGCGAAAGTCGTCCATGAATCGGGATTTACGTCGTTTACGTCCACGTCAAAATCAATAGGCCCGTACGGCGTACTTACCCGCAATGCACACTGGTAAATGTAGGCGCCCGGCGCATGCGCAGTAATATAAAAACGTCAAAAACGTAAGGATCCAGCCTTTATTAACATAAAACACGCCCCCCCTTACACCCGCTTTAGGCTACGCTGCCGTAACATAGCAGGCAAGTACATTGTGAATCATGTACTTGCCTAGCTAACTTACGGCTAAGCTACGCCGCCGCAAGTTTGCACCTATCTATGTGAATCTACCTAAAAGTATGTAGGTCTAGGACAAACTCCCTGCCGCACCCCCTTAAAGTAGAATAAAAAAAAAGATTAGTTAAAGCGAAGAGTTTCAGGCAAAAATTCAATTCCTTTGAAAACATAAGCACACCCCACCCCCTCTCGTTTTTGGATCTATTTATTTTTTCATACGTTTTTTGTATATTTTCTTTGGGACTTATGTCCCATGGCGAGGTATGCCACTTTTTTCATTTTTTTTGTGCCCTCCTCCTTCCCCCATCGCCTTCTGGGATCTGTGTGTGTTCCAGAAGACGAGGGGACCATTCACAAAAGGCCACATGACTCGCGCATGTGCAATAAGAAACAGGCTGTGAAGCTGCAATGGCTTCATTTGCCTGCACCCGAAGCCGATGGACGGGTCAGCTTCTGGTGCCGACATCATGGGCTCCCTGGACTGGTGTCTCTTCGCTGCTCCTAGCCCCTCCCTTCTTTGAGTGCCCCCTCAGCCAGCAGTTTGCTACAGGGGGCACCCAAGCCAAGTCAGAGCTCCGTGTATCTATTCAGACACAGAGCCACGCCCTGGCCCTGCCCCCTCTCTCTCCTGATTGTCTGACTGACTTTGATTGACAGCCGAGGGAGCCAATGGCACTGCTGCTCTGTCTCAGCTAATCAGGAGGACAGTACTGGATGGCTGAGGGGATCGTGAACATCGCTGGAGAGAGAAGAGGCTCAGGTAGGTAATTAGTGGGTGCTGGGGGGGAGCTGCTACACACAGAAGGTTTTTTATCTTATTGCATTAAGATAAAAAATATCTTCTGACTTCACAACTCCTTTAAACCCACAAGTGCTTTTTTTTTATTGTTTTACCACTACTATTCCGTTATATTGGCTTTTGAAATTACTGGTAGTGTTGCTCACGAATATTCGCATTGCGAATATTCGACTCGAATATAGCATATTCGAGAAATCGCGCTATATTTCGAAATTCGCGGTGAATATTCGCAATTCCGAATATTCGATTTTTTACAATTTTTTTTTTGAATCAGATCACATCCTAGATATCTCCATCGACGTCTAAAAGCATTGCTGGTATAATTAGAGACCCTGGGCCGAGTAGCTGAAGCGTTCATTGAATTTTCCAGAAAGATCGCAATGCGATTATTCGGCAAACGCAATATCGCGCGATTATTTTCCTCGCCCCGATCTTCCGCATCAGAGCGATTTTTACAGTTTCATTTTTAAAACAGATCACATCCTAGTGATCTCCATAGACGTCTGAAAGCATTGCTGGTATGATTAGAGCCATTGGGCCGAGTAGCTGAAGCGATCATTTTATATTGCCGAATAATCGCAATGCGAATATTCGGCAATAGGAATATTGCGCGATTATTTGCTCCGCCCTTTTGCATCAGAGCCAATCAGAGTTCTCCTTCCACACTCGTCACAGGTTAGCAACCAATAGGAACCTGCCTGCATGGACATTATATAAGCTCACTCCCAGCACCATTTCATTGCAGATTCAGAAGCTTGCTATAGAGTGTGGAGGCTGTTTCTGTGTTCCTGGTTTCCTGGTTTCCTGTGTCTTTGTTCTTGATTGATTTAGATCATCACCAGCATTGCTATTTAGTGATTCCAGTGGATCTTTTCCAGTATATCAACTGCTTTTTTCAAAGCAATAGACCCAAGAGCTTTTTTCAAAGCTACGTTTTGTGCTGTTTTGTGCTGTTTTTTTCATTTGTGTTACTGTTTGATCCTGCAATCCTCCCTGTTCAGTTATATTTGCAAGAGATTTCAGAACACATATTGATCTGAGCTTTATAAAAGAGCTTTTCTAAAAGCTAAGTTTTGTTCATCTTGTGTTACTGTCAGATCTTGCAGGTTCACTGTTCAGTGATATTTGATAGGCATCTCAGTTCAAATTTTGTTTAGTTTTCCCTAAAGAGCTTTTATAAAAGCTAAGTTTTGTGTTCAGTTTAGTTAAATTTTGTGTAGTAAGTGTACACACTGTTAGTGTACATTTATTTCATCTAGCTTAGCTTAGTGTGTGTTTAGTGTGTGTTTAAAAAAAAAAAAAAAAAAAAAGTTAGTGTTTGTTTAGTGCTTTTTTTTTTTTTCTTTAATTTTGTAGTCCTTGTCTGGTGTACTACTTTTCTTATAGTTTAGTAGCTGTCTGTGTACGTCTTTGTCTGCGTGCCTGTCTTGTAAAAAAAACACAAAAACACATTTTGTTCACATTTTCCCCCCCAATAAAGTTTAACCCCCCCACACACATATCAGCAATTATGAGCGGCATCCGTGGCCGTGGCAGTAGGGGTAGGGGAGTTACTCCCAGTGCTGGATCGCTGCCAGCACGGGGTACCTCTCGTGCCCCTACTAGTGGTAGAGGATCGGGTGCAAGGGGAGTACGCCTGATCCGGGAGTTCTTCCCATCGGGCAGCCGCCCGATATTGCCATCTCAGGCTCAAGTAGTGGTGGACTACATGGGGCACAGCAGTGCCACTGAGTCGTCGGTCCCGACTCACAGTAGTACCACCATTACACCGTTGCCTGTACTACCCCCCCCCAGCCCCCAAGAGTCCAGCATCTTACTGTTCGACAGCGACAGTGATAGGGATCTCTTGGGGGAGGCCATGCATCAGGCAGACCTCCAGCTCTGTCCTGATGGTCAGGACCTTTTTGAAGGGATGGATGAGGAGGATGGGATACCTGCTGGCAGTATCCCAGAGACATCCCTTCAAACTGGTGCTGCTGTTTTGGTGCAGGAAACAGCAGCACCTAGTCAGACCCAGGCGTGGGTGAGGGGACAGCGGAGCCAGGCTAGAGGCTCCATGTCACGTGGTTCCCTCAGACCAACACATCTCAGCCCTTGGTCTGACATCTCTGGGGGCGAAGAGGGTGACCCATCATGGTTGCCATCTGACGCGTCGGCTCACTACGTCAGTGACGACGGGGAAGGTAGGCACCCTGGTGAAACGGTGCGCCAGGTCACCACCAGGGAGACCATCGTCAGGGTCTCCACTGGTGATGGCAGCAGGAGGTGTCAGGAGGAGGAGCAGCAGCAGCAGCAGCAGCAGCAGGCAGCTCCACCTGTGCGCACCGAATCCCAGCAGGTGCAAGTAAGCGTCACCCCATCTGACAGGAGGGCGGTGCTGAAGTCACCTGTCTGGAATTTCTTTACCCTGGTGGCAGACAACCCTACCGTGGCCATCTGCCGGATTTGTAAAGTGAGGGTGAAGAGAGGGAAGTGTTTGGCTCGGGTGGGTACCACAGCCCTGAACCAGCACCTCAGGATAAACCACTGGGCGTTGTATGAGGAGATGAAGCGTGGTGGTGGTAGCAGCGCCACCACCACAAGTGAGCAGGGTACAGCAGCCCCTGCCACATCTTCATCTGTTTCCAGCAGGTCATGCCCCCCCGCTCCCTCTAGTAGAGGTACTGGTACCGGCAGCCAGACCTCTACTTCCACAGCACCCTCCACGTCTGTGTCCCGCACTGCCGTCCGGCGCCAGGCGTCGATTTCAGACGCCTTTGACCGCACCACTCCCTTCCCCCCTGGAGACCGACGTGTGCGTTCCCTCAATGGGCTCCTGGCAAGGGTTATTGCCCAACATCTGCTGCCCTTCAACATAGTTGACAGCAACCCCTTCAGGCAGATGTTGGAGCAGGCCCAACCCCAATGGCGTGTCCCCAGCCGCCATTTCTTTGCCAGGACTGGTGTCCCTGCCCTACACCAGCACATTGTTCAGAATGTAACCCTGTCGCTGGATCACGCTGTCAGCGACAGGGTTCATCTGACAATGGATGGCTGGACCAGCAGACATGGGCAGGGACGCTACATCAGCTTCACGGCCCATTGGGTTTCCCTCCGAGGCGTCGGTGAGGGATCGTCGGCAACCGATCTTGTGGTGCCGCCCCGGGGTGTCCAGGGGAGAACTGCTGGTCTCCCTCAAGCCACTGTCTCCGCAGCTGCTGAGCCTCCCAGCAAGCGCCCCCGTAGCTACTCAAGTGTGGGGCACGTGCGCTGTCAGGCCGTGCTCCAGCTTGTTAGTTTAGGGGACCGGAGACACACTGCAGAAGAAGTGCTGAAAGCACTTCAAGCTCAGGTCCAGAAGTGGCTGACACCCCGAAGGCTCCAGCCAGGTATGGTTGTCTGCGATAACGGCAGCAACCTACTCGCCGCCCTCCATGCTGGCAGTCTGACGCACGTGCCCTGTCTGGCACATGTCCTCAACCTGGTGGTGCAGAAGTTCCTGCGCACTTATCCAGGGTTGAGTGACATTGTGGCAAAGGCGCGTAGGATTGCCAGCCACTTCAGGCGCTCCCCAACCGCTACCGCGTCCCTGTCCAAATTGCAGCGGAAGTACAATCTGCCCCTTCACAGGCTGATTGTGGACAGTGTGACGCGGTGGAACTCCACCCTCCACATGCTGAAGAGGTTGTGGGAGCAGCAAAGGGCGGTGAGGGAGTACCTGATGGAACTAGGCACTCAGAGGGCTTCACCACAACTCCCTTTCATCGCCTGTGCGGAGTGGGGGCAGATAAACCAGGTCTGCCAAGTGTTGTCCTCCTTCGAGCAGGCGACCAAGATGGTCAGCAGTGAGCAAATTGGCCTCAATAGCGTGCTGCCAATACTGTTCATGCTGGAGAGGACACTAGATCGCCTGCTCGAGGCTGGGGAGAGTGCCTTGGTGGAGCAGGAGGAGTCAGCAATGCTCCACCGAGACCAGGGCCAGGACCAGGAGGAGGAGGAGGAGGATGATGATGAAGAGGAGGAGGAGGTGGTTGCTGGTGTCGTCCCGGAGTCAGGGCCTGGTCAGGAGGGAGAGCCGGTGTTGGGGGCACCGATAGTCCGGGGGTTGGGCATGTCTGAGTTTGACCAGCAGCGCCTCAGGGAAGAAGAGTCGCACCTCATTCACCTGGCCAGCATTGAGGAGTCACAGCGGGCTGTGCTCTTCCCCATGGCTGCCCACATGCTCAGATGCCTCAGGAGGGACCCCCGGGTTAAGACCATCAAGACGAGGGATGATTTCTGGATGGCCACCCTTTTGGATCCCAGGTGCAAGGGGAAACTGGAGCAGTTCATCCCAGCCAGCCGGAGGCAGCACCGGATGGAGGAACTGCAGGCAGCCATTGTCAGACGGTTGGAGCAGGCAACTCCCCGGCCTCCAGTTGTCCCCCCTCATCTCACCCAGCAGGTGGCTGCACCCAGCTGCAGCCGAGCAGGGGACCTAATGGAAGAGATGAGGATGTTCTTCCAAACCGAGCGACCCAGTACCACCACCAGCAGCAGCAGCAGCAGTCACCACCAGCGGCTGGCCCACATGGTGGCAGACTACATGGCGTCCGTCGGTGCTTCTGACAGTATGAGCACCGACGACCCCATGGAGTACTGGGTTGCCAGATTGGACACCTGCCGCGAGCTCGCTCAGTATGCGCTGGAGTTATTGTCTTGCCCCCCCTCCAGCGTACTATCTGAGCGGACATTCAGCGCGGCAGGTGGGGTGGTCACGGACAAGAGGACCCGTCTGTCCACAGAGTCCGTGGACAGACTCACATTCATAAAGATGAATGAGTCCTGGATCGGCGGTGACTTTCTGGCACCCGTCGTCGGTTCAGGGCGCTGAAGGGTCCCTTGCCATGCATTCCCTGATGAAGCCCCGGACCTGATGTATTTACAGTGCTGAATATAACTATTTCAACATCAGAGAAAATCAATGTTAATATTTGGTACAGTAGGCTTTCTTTGCAATTACAGCGGTCAAAAATTTCTTTTATTTTTACACCAGCTTTGCACACACTGGAGGAGGGATTTTGGCCCACTCCTCCACACAGATCTTCTCTACATCAGTCATGTTTCTGGGCTATCGCTGAGAAACACGGAGTTTGAGCTCCCTCCAAAGATTCTCTATTGGGTTTAGGTCTGGAGACTGGCTAGGCCACGCCAGAACCTTGATATGCTCCTTACAGAGCCAATCCTTGGTTATCCTGGCTGTGTGCTTTGGGTCATTCTCATGTTGGAAGACCCAGCCTCGACCCATCTTCAAAGCTCTAACTCAGGGAAGGAGGTTGTTGCCCAAAATCTTGCAATACATGGCCCCGGTCATCCTCTCCTTAATACAGTGCAGTCACCCTGTCCCATGTGCAGAAAAACACCACCAAAGCATGATGCTACCACCCCCATGCTTCACATTAGGGATGGCGTTCTTGGCATGGTACTCATCATTATTCTTCCTCCGAACACGGTTAGTGAAATTATGATCAAAAAATTATATTATAGTCTCATCTGACCACATGATTTTCTCCCATGACTCCTTTGGATCAGTCAAGACAATTATGTCAGCAGTTATTTCACACCCTATATACTCTTATTAAGACTGCTGTACATCATGGCAACTCCTGCCCATGTGATATGACTCTGTATCAACTACTACTGTTAATACTACTACTGCTGCTTCTGCTGCTGCTGCTGCCCAGTCAAGACACCTATGTCAGCAGTTATTTGACACTCTATATACTCCTATTCCTACTGCTGTTCATGATGGCACCTCCTGCCCATGTGATATGACTCTGTATCAACTACTACTGTTAATACTACTGCTGCTGCTTCTGCTGCTGCTGCTGCCCAGTCAAGACACCTATGTCAGCAGTTATTTGACACTCTATATACTCCTATTCCTACTGCTGTTCATGATGGCACCTCCTGCCCATGTGATATGACTCTGTATCAACTACTACTGTTAATACTACTGCTGCTTCTGCTGCTGCTGCCCAGTCAAGACACCTATGTCAGCAGTTATTTGACACTCTATATACTCCTATTCCTACTGCTGTTCATGATGGCACCTCCTGCCCATGTGATATGACTCTGTATCAACTACTACTGTTAATACTACTGCTGCTGCTTCTGCTGCTGCTGCTGCCCAGTCAAGACACCTATGTCAGCAGTTATTTGACACTCTATATACTCCTATTCCTACTGCTGTTCATGATGGCACCTCCTGCCCATGTGATATGACTCTGTATCAACTACTACTGTTAATACTACTGCTGCTTCTGCTGCTGCTGCCCAGTCAAGACACCTATGTCAGCAGTTATTTGACACTCTATATACTCCTATTCCTACTGCTGTTCATGATGGCACCTCCTGCCCATGTGATATGACTCTGTATCAACTACTACTGTTAATACTACTGCTGCTGCTTCTGCTGCTGCTGCTGCCCAGTCAAGACACCTATGTCAGCAGTTATTTGACACTCTATATACTCCTATTCCTACTGCTGTTCATGATGGCACCTCCTGCCCATGTGATATGACTCTGTATCAACTACTACTGTTAATACTACTGCTGCTTCTGCTGCTGCTGCCCAGTCAAGACACCTATGTCAGCAGTTATTTGACACTCTATATACTCCTATTCCTACTGCTGTTCATGATGGCACCTCCTGCCCATGTGATATGACTCTGTATCAACTACTACTGTTAATACTACTGCTGCTGCTTCTGCTGCTGCTGCTGCCCAGTCAAGACACCTATGTCAGCAGTTATTTGACACTCTATATACTCCTATTCCTACTGCTGTTCATGATGGCACCTCCTGCCCATGTGATATGACTCTGTATCAACTACTACTGTTAATACTACTGCTGCTTCTGCTGCTGCTGCCCAGTCAATACACCTATGTCAGCAGTTATTTGACACTCTATATACTCCTATTCCTACTGCTGTTCATCATGGCACCTCCTGCCCATGTGATATGACTCTGTATCAACTACTACTGTTAATACTACTGCTGCTTCTGCTGCTGCTGCCCAGTCAATACACCTATGTCAGCAGTTATTTGACACTCTATATACTCCTATTCCTACTGCTGTTCATCATGGCACCTCCTGCCCATGTGATATGACTCTGTATCAACTACTACTGTTAATACTACTGCTGCTGCTTCTGCTGCTGCTGCTGCCCAGTCAAGACACCTATGTCAGCAGTTATTTGACACTCTATATACTCCTATTCCTACTGCTGTTCATGATGGCACCTCCTGCCCATGTGATATGACTCTGTATCAACTACTACTGTTAATACTACTGCTGCTTCTGCTGCTGCTGCCCAGTCAATACACCTATGTCAGCAGTTATTTGACACTCTATATACTCCTATTCCTACTGCTGTTCATGATGGCACCTCCTGCCCATGCGATATGACTCTGTATCAACTACTACTGTTAATACTACTGCTGCTTCTGCTGCTGCTGCCCAGTCAAGACACCTATGTCAGCAGTTATTTGACACTCTATATACTCCTATTCCTACTGCTGTACATCATGGCAACTCCTGCCCATGTGATATGACTCTGTATCAACTACTACTGTTAATACTACTACTGCTGCTTCTGCTGCTGCTGCTGCCGCCCAGTCAATACACCTATGTCAGCAGTTATTTCACACTCTATATACTCTTATTAAGACTGCTGTACATCATGGCAACTCCTGCCCATGTAATATGACTCTGTATCAACTACTACTGTTAATACTACTACTGATGCTTCTGCTGCTGCTGCCGCCCAGTCAATACACCTATGTCAGCAGTTATTTCACACTCTATATACTCTTATTAAGACTGCTGTACATCATGGCAACTCCTGCCCATGTGATATGACTCTGTATCAACTACTACTGTTAATACTACTACTGCTGCTTCTGCTGCTGCTGCCGCCCAGTCAATACACCTATGTCAGCAGTTATTTCACACTCTATATACTCTTATTAAGACTGCTGTACATCATGGCAACTCCTGCCCATGTGATATGACTCTGTATCAACTACTACTGTTAATACTACTACTGCTGCTTCTGCTGCTGCTGCTGCCGCCCAGTCAATACACCTATGTCAGCAGTTATTTCACACTCTATATACTCTTATTAAGACTGCTGTACATCATGGCAACTCCTGCCCATGTGATATGACTCTGTATCAACTACTACTGTTAATACTACTACTGCTGCTTCTGCTGCTGCTGCCGCCCAGTCAATACACCTATGTCAGCAGTTATTTCACACTCTATATACTCTTATTAAGACTGCTGTACATCATGGCAACTCCTGCCCATGTGATATGACTCTGTATCAACTACTACTGTTAATACTACTACTGATGCTTCTGCTGCTGCTGCCGCCCAGTCAATACACCTATGTCAGCAGTTATTTCACACTCTATATACTCTTATTAAGACTGCTGTACATCATGGCAACTCCTGCCCATGTGATATGACTCTGTATCAACTACTACTGTTAATACTACTACTGCTGCTTCTGCTGCTGCTGCTGCCGCCCAGTCAATACACCTATGTCAGCAGTTATTTCACACTCTATATACTCTTATTAAGACTGCTGTACATCATGGCAACTCCTGCCCATGTGATATGACTCTGTATCAACTACTACTGTTAATACTACTACTGCTGCTTCTGCTGCTGCTGCCGCCCAGTCAATACACCTATGTCAGCAGTTATTTCACACTCTATATACTCTTATTAAGACTGCTGTACATCATGGCAACTCCTGCCCATGTGATATGACTCTGTATCAACTACTACTGTTAATACTACTACTGCTGCTTCTGCTGTTGCTGCTGCCGCCCAGTCAATACACCTATGTCAGCAGTTGTTTCACACTCTATATACTCTTATTCCTACTGCTGTTCATCATGGCAACTCCTGCCCAAGTGATATGACTCTGTATCAACTACTACTGCTAATACTACTACTGCTGCTGCTGCTGCTGCTGCTGCTCAGTCAAGACAACTATGTCAAAAGTAATTTCCCACTCTATATACTCCTATTACCACTGCTGTTCATCATGGCACCTCCTGCCCAAGTGATATGACTCTGTATCTACTACTACTACTACTACTGCTGCTGCTGCTGCTCTGTCAAGACACCTATGTAAAAAGTTAATTCCCACTCTATATATACTCCTATTACCACTGCTGTTCACTGATACCACTGATAGTTAATTTATCCCTTAACTACCCCCATTTGTGAGGGTCGGGGTTTTCCTTTAAAGTCCCATGCAAATCAATGGAAAATGTATGTTCCCACATAACTTCTGTACGCCTGGAGATATTTCAATAATACCCGCTATACATATTACTTATATGCCAAATAAAAATATATAACAGTTAAATTAACCCTTACCAACACCCTTATATAAAAGATGGGTATATTTATATTACTATGATTTTCCTCCCCAAAAGGTTAAGATAGGAAGACCGGGCAACGCCGGGTATTCAGCTAGTAATAGTATAAAATGTTTTCGGTTATTATTAAGCTAGATGTGTTGATGTTGATGTTGATGTGTTAGATGTGAAGTTAGATGTGAAGTTAGATGTGTTTAAAAAACTAACAATTTCAATAAGAAATGAAACCTTTGCAAAATATAACATTTTTTATTAAAAAAAAAAAAAAAAAATTAGGACATTAACTTCTGAAGCTCTGTCACCTCATCCATGTTTTTCGCCAGTTGTTGCACCAGTTGTTGATTTTGGCGCATCAAAAACAGTATCTGCTGCTCATTTGCCATTACTCTCTTCGTGAGGTTTTTCATGGCAGCTTGCTTCACCTCTAGCTTTTTTAGAACTGTTAGGATATAAGAAAAAAACATTTGGATTTCAAAGACCGTTACGAAAGATTATTTTCAGCCATAAAAATAATAAAGTCTGACTTAAGAGACTCTATGAAAGAGGATCTGGCAGAGGCAATTCTCTTCCTTAGAACTCTACATTGCATTTATTTGCATTTGCTAAGCCTAGAACTACATTTCAAGATTAATATAAACCATTTCTAGGTTTTTCATATTTTTTTTTTTGGGTTCATTATAGATAAGCTTTGTTTTGGTTCTAAAACAGCCAAATAATGTGGTCTGTATTTTTGAACTGTTAAAGATCATGTTCCTGATGTTTAAGCCTGCTGCTACTATCCAGTCACTTGATTGTTTTCATTGTGTTTGTCTTTTGCTTAAACTGTGCAATACAGTAGACTGTTGGCTTCCCAGCCAGTAGTCCTGTGGTAGTTTGCGTTTCTTTCCCTCAAGGAATCTATAAAATACATTCGCATATTAATACAGAGGAGTCGGAGTCGGGGAGTCGGGGAGTCGGAGTCTGAAGTACATAAAACTGAGGAGTCGGAGTCGAAAAATTTATCTACCGACTCCACAGCCCTGCTTTAAATGCTGTCCATTTTTAGAGCTACATTTTATTGTTGAAATTTTATTAATATATGTGCACATATTTACCCTCCTGATTGACGGTATAATTAACCGTCTCATCCTGCTCCTCTTCCTCGTCACCCACTACTCCACCAGAAGTTTCGGGGGGGGGGTGCAGCTCCTCCTCTTGCTCCTCCACAGGAACTGGGGGTGGTGATGTGGATGGCCCTGGCTGCTCCTCCTCATCCCTCTCCTCCTCTTCCACATCCTCCTCCTGCTCCTCCTCTGCGGCCTGTCGCCTTGTGCGCTTGGGGCGCACAGTTGGTAGCGGAGCTCCTATAATAACACAATGTTCATATATTATAAAAATGTTTTCTAATGACGTATGCAAATTCTGTGTACTCTACTGTATTGTATATGAATACAAATTAATTTATATAGACAGTTAACCAATGGGACAATGTTATATTAAAGGGTCTTGTGGGCACTACAGGGGACTGAGCGTGAGCTGGGCTGCCACCATGGTAAAATGAGCTGTTTTTGTCTCCTTTGTTTTGTTCAGACGATCTCATGTTAAAAAAAAGTACTTGATGGAGTACACAGGATTACTATAACAACCCCACGCCTAACACAGGAATTTAGTGGGAATCTATATATATAAAACTCAACGTGTGTGTGCATGTATGTATGTATGTTCCACCATCACGTCCAAACGGCTAAAGATATTTACATGAAACTTGGCACACAGGTTACTTATATGTCAGCCACAAATATAGGATTGGTGGTTTAACCCATACCCACCCCCATTTGCCTTGGTCAGGGTTTTTCTTTAAAGTCCCATTCAACTCTATGGGAAATACATGTTATTTCATAACAGCTGTAGATATTTCGATAACACTTGGTCACATGTTATCTATACGTCCACTTAAAGTATAGGATCGTTAATTTATCCCTTAACTAACCCCATTGGTGAGGGTCGGGCTTTTTGTTTAAAGTCCCATGCAAAGCAATGGGAAAAGTATGTTCCCACATAACTTCTGTGTTCCTGTCTGCTGTCCCATGTTTTTTTCCAACAGTACTATGAATACCTTGGCTGGTGGTGATATATGTTACAACAACATGGCGTCTTGGTTAACAACATCTGACCTTACATTAATTACATATGACCTTCCATAACTGTCCCCAAGGGACCCGGGCTGGCTCAACGCGATTGCCACTGCGCTGACAAGCCATTCACCTCTGCAGCTAGGGGTTCGGATCCCGCTCTCGGCTACATGTGAATTGAGTTTGGTGGTCTCAGCTCGGCCCCCGGTGGGTGTGCTATGCGAGGTAAGCCTGCGCTTAGTATGCCCACCTCCCTCCCACAAAAACCACCACACTTACACACGCACTCGCAATTGGGTTAACATGCACGCACTCTGACCATGCGGTCTCTAAAAAGAGAGGCGAAGGACTAACGGGGCTGGTTGAGCGGGCAAATCCTCTCACTCCCTTATAGGGAGTCCCTCTGCCCCGTGGGGCTTCGAAGCGGAGCAGGTAGGACGGTCTGTGTGGGAGGACCCCCTCACACCCGCCATTGCCACCCGGGGCATGGAGAAAGGTGGCAGATTACCTCTGGGGGAGGCCTGCCTACTCCCAACTCCTGCAGTCCGGCTCCTCTCTCGAGTACACGCACAAAATACACTTTAGGGAAAAAAAAACATAACTGTGACCAATAACTTACCAGGATGATATTTATTCCGGATACGCCTGACCCGGTTCATCTGGCGCCTCTTCAGGTCGGACCACTTTTTGAGGATCGCCATGCGAGTGTGTTCTTCGCCTAGTTCCTCAATCAGGGAGCTTATAACTCCCTGTTTTTCTTGCTGCCTCCGCAGCTCATCGTATCCTGTTTCCAGGAACTTCTGCAAGATGAAGAACAAAGTATATTGTAATACTTTTGTTGACAGCCTTATGGATATATGACATAAATGTATGCTATTCAACAATTGGAAGCATTCTCGCCTTATTAATCAATGACAGGGGTAACATGACAGATTTTATATACTGCCATTTCCGTCGCCACCTTTTTTACATAAATATAGCAGCCATTATCATTTGCATAATTATGAATATATACTAACTTTTAAACTAGACTAAAATGCAGTTGAAGATAATGAAATAACAGTGGTCAAAATACTTACACAAATCAGCAACTTTTCCTCAGATACAGTGAAATTACTTCCAACCATCTTGCTCTGCGATTGCGTTGCGATCATAAAGTTGGAAACTGGCAAGGGTCCAGGAAATGGTCGCGTGTTGTTCGCGTGTTGATTGCGCTGCTTGGACCGAGATGGGTCCATATGGCTTCGGCTGTATGGACCACAGTAACTCTTTTCCCTGTCAGGAGCCTAACGCCCCGGGGGGTCAGAGACGGGACCTTTTCGGAGGACCACTGACGTATGCAACCGTCGCAGTTTTTTGTGATGTCACTCTTTAGGTGTGTGCAAATTTTTCCTTGCACCGGGTGGAGTTTTTGGGTTGTGTTTTGCACGCCACAGGCTTTTCAACAGAAAATAACCAGCTGGAGGCAGAATGGTTGCAAAACACTACGGGTTTGTTACCTAACTCTGGGTTTCAAGACCAGTCCACCTCCAGCTGTTGCAAAACTACTACTCCCATCAGCCACGGTCTGTCAGTGCATGCTAAGAATTTTACTTTTGCTGCATCTAGGGTGCCACAGTTTAGAGACCCGTGCATAAAGGCCTGAAAAATGTGGGCCTGCAGAACTTACAATACTAGAAGTGCCAGCATTCCCAGGCATGCTGGAAGTTGTAGTTCTGCAACATCTAAAGGGCAATATGTATTCGAACGTCCTTGGGCCTTGAGGACACTGAAGTCAGGACGTTCGCATACGTCCTATGTCCAAAAAAATTTTAAATTCATTATGCTAAATAACAAGGAAAAGTGCCTAAATACACATTTGCCAACCAGGGTGTCTGCAGCTGTCCAGGCATGCTGGGACTTGTAGTTTTGTAAAAGCAGGAGACACATTTTTGGTTAAATACTAATATCTGATCATATATACTAACTTTTAAACTAGACTTAAATGCAGTTGAAGATGATGAAATAACAGTGGTCAAAATACTTACACAAATCAGCAACTTTTCCTCAGACTTTGAGAAATTGCTTCCCACCATGTTGCTGTAATATTGGGAAACTGGCAAGGCTCCAGGAAATGGTCGCGTGTTGTTCGCGCAATTGCGCATGCGCGATCGAAAAATCGCAATCGCAATATGTATTTTGGTTAAAATATCATACATATTCGATTTCAGAGTGCTGCTACAGCAGTTTTCGAAATATCTGCAATAAATTTCGCATTCGCATGTTGCGATATTTCGATAAAATATCAGGAATATTCTGAGCCAATCAGAGCGCTCCTCCAGCATATCTCGAAATTGCGCAATAAATATCGCATTCGCATGTTGCGATATTTCGATAAAATATCAGGAATATTCTGAGCCAATCAGAGCGCTCCTCCAGCATATCTCGAAATTGCGCAATAAATATCGCAATCGCATGTTGCGATATTTCGATAAAATATCACGAATATTCTGAGCCAATCAGAGCGCTCCTCCAGCATATCTCGAAATTGCGCAATAAATATCGCATTCGCATGTTGCGATATTTCGATAAAATATCACGAATATTCTGAGCCAATCAGAGCGCTCCTCCAGCATATCTCGAAATTGCGCAATAAATATCGCATTCGCATGTTGCGATATTTCGATAAAATATCACGAATATTCTAAGCCAATCAGAGCGCTCCTACCGCAGTTATTAAAAAATCGCAATTATTTTCGCATTCGCAATAGCGAAAAATCGCATTCAATTAATTTCGATAAAATATCACGAATATTCGAATTTAGCGAATATATCTCGAATATTCGAATATATATTCGAGATATATCGCGAAATCGAATATGGCATATTCTGCTCAACACTAATTACTGGTAGCAATTCAGAAATTGAATGAAATGTTTAGCACTGTGTCACACTTTTTGAAAGATAAACAATGCATTTTATATACAACTATTTAGATCAGACTAAAATGAGGGACAAATGAGGAGGAAAGAGGGACAGAGGAACTTCGTCCCAAATCAGGGACAGTTGGAAGTTATGCATGGAGTGTATCGAGAGGCATGTGAAACACAAATACTCACAGCGTAATACTGAATAGTAACTTTATATTTAAAAAGCATGAAGTGCACTCACATTTTTGAAGATAAAACCATGCATCACTATAAGTAAGAATGCTGCAGCAACTGATGAACAAGCGACTATAAAATAAATCCCAAACATCGGCTGACATGCGCAGTGACGTCTGGAACCATCCAATGCGTTTCGTCATACGTTTGACGTCATCAGTTTCACTGCCGGTTTCCCTTATCGAAAATAGCAGTTCCAGCACCCGAGAGTCGATTGGGTGTGGACAATGCGGGATCCCTGGACAGATAAGTGCCCTAATAGTAAAATATCTGCAGCTACAGTATTTGTAACTGTTGACTTTTCATTTATTGGTGGAGGGGCTGGAGCTCTTCATTAAAGCGGGAGTTCACCCGAAAAAAAAAAATTAACATTAGATTTAGGCTAATTAAGGGGAGCAGAAACGGGTATTTTTTTTAAAATCAATGCCGTACTTACCGTTGTAGAGATAAATGTTCTCCCGCCGCTTCTGGGTATGATCTTCGGGACTGGGCGTTCCTATTTGATTGACAGCCTTCCCACGGTCGCATACATCGCGTCACCAGTTGCCGAAAGAAGCCGAACGTCAGTGCGGATCTATACGGCGCCTGCGCACCGACATTCGGCTACTTTCGGAAAATCGTGAAGTGCTGTATGCGACGGTCGGAAGGCTGTCAATCAAATAGGAACGCCCAGTCCCGCAGCCCATACCCGGAAGCGGCGGGAGAACATCTATCTCTACAACGGTAAGTACGGCATTGATTTAAAAAAAATACCCGTTTCTGCTCCCCTTAATTAGCCTAAATCTAATGTTAAAAATGTATATTTTGGGTGAACCTCCACTTTAAGCTTTATGTTATACAGACATCTTCTTCATAGCAGTGGTTTTCTGATTGTTTTTTACTTTTCAGTCAAACCAATAGAAGTAAAGTCAACAAATACTTTCTTTTATCAAATCCTGCCAGTACAGAAACACGAATGCCTGGGAGACGTCTAGGTAAGTGTTTAAACTTTGGAAAAAATTTGTGACAGCTGGTAGTGTACACATCACAGCACACGACAAGGAGAACAGATGAAAACAATTCAGTGGTTTTTTTCCCTATAAGTAAACAATCTCTCCAGAATAGAATATAGATGTACTTTTTATATATAAAAAAACGTAATATAATTTCATTTTGACTTAATCCTCCTTACAGTTGCCCTAAAGAGTCAGCAGATGACTAAGTTTTAAGAGTAAAACTTTTGAAGGTAATTAGAGTATCATCCATGGAATGTAAGTGAACCTTTTAAAATCACCATGTGTCCTAATTAAGAAAGCTTTTTTAAAAAAAATAAGAGCTACCTACGTGACAATAAAACGTAGGGATGCATTAGCACTTTTTTAAAGCTTTTTTTTAGCATCTGTACAGGTGTTTAAGTGTGTTTATTTTATTATTTTAGATAATAGAAAGTTAGGGCCAGATTCACAGAATAAGTACGCCGGAGTATCTGCTGATACTCCGGCGTACTTTCAAATTTGCCGCGTCGTATCTTAATTTGTAATTCAGAAACAAGATACAACGGCATTTGGCTAAGATCCGACAGGCGTACGGCTTTGTACGCCTTCGGATCTTAGGATGCAATACTTCGGCCGCCGCTGGGTGGAGTTTGCGTCGTTTTCCAGCGTCGGGTATGCAAATTAGCTGTTTACGGCGATCCACGAAGGTACGCGCGTTCGTCGCATTCTCTTACGTCGCTTTTTCCCGTCGTAAAGTTAAGTGTGTTATTTAGATAAAAAAATTTGATAAAATTACACCATCCATGTTAAAGTATGGCCGTTGTTCCCGCGTCAAATTTTTTATTTTTTTTGCGTAAGACGTCGGGAAATACGAAAGTACGTTACGCACGTCGCCGTTCAAAAAACACGTTGGGGCGCCGTAATTTCACGCAAAGCACGGCGGGAAATTTCCAAACGGAGCATACGCAGAACGTTCGGCGCGGGAACGCGCCTAATTTAAATGGTACACGCCCCATTTGAATTAGGCGGGCTTGCGCCGGACGGCTTTACGCTATGCCGCCGAAAGTTTACACGCAAGTGCTTTGTGAATCAAGCACTTACGCTGGAAACTTGCGGCGGCGTAACGTAAACGGGATACGATACGCCGCCGCAAATGTACCTGAATCTGGCCTTTAGTTTCTAGGGTGCAAAAAAAATGGTCTAGGCCGCCATTTTATGAACGATGCAGAAGCTATGATTTACTAGGGGCAGTGTACCAATTAATAAAGCTTTTTGCATTTGGGGGATATTTGCTGCTCTCTGGAACACAACGTCACTTCTGGTTTACTCGACTGCCAATGGCGCCGTTTAAAAAAAAAAGTGTCAGTATTCAGAATCGCAGTTTTCGGTGATCTGAATGCTTTGAAGTGCAAAGAAGGGATTAGGAGGCTTTTAGACCCCCGATCCCTCCATAAAGAGTACCTGTCACCACTTTTTACTGTCATAAGGGATTTTTACATTCCTTGTGACAGCAATAAAAGCGATCAATTTTTTTTTAAGTAGCAAAAGATAAAAAATAATGATATATTTTTTTTTAACCACTTAAGACCCGGACCTTTATGCAGGTAAAGGACCTGGCCAGTTTTTGCAATTTGGCACTGTGTCGCTTTAACTGACAATTGCGCGGTCGTGCAATGTGACTCCCAAACAAAATTGGCCTCCTTTTTTTCCCACAAATAGAGCTTCTTTTTGGTAGTATTTGATCACCTCTGCGGTTTTTATTTTTTGCGCTATAAACAAAAATAGAGCGACAATTTTGAAAAAAAAATCAATATTTTTTTTTTAAGTCGTTTGCGTACGTCGATTCACAAAAGCGCTCGACGCAAGTTACGCTCACGCCGA